>NC_143449.1:12622958-12929323 GCF_987193195.1 Phasianus colchicus
ATGGATGTACAGCTTATAGAATCATAGAATCATTTGAGTTGGAAGGGACTCTCAACACAGCTGATATGAGTATTACTGTATGGTTGCAAACTCTCATAATTGCAATCACTGTAAGTGTACATGCTTGGAGTTTCTAGAAATTGTAGTCTAATAATTTTTGCTATTACCATAATAATTTCAAAACTAAAAAGCATAAAAGTAATATTACTCTAGTATATGTGACATAACAAAACCACAAATTTAAAAAAGCTTGCATGAAGTTACATTGAACACAGCTCTTTTTTTCTTTAAAATAAGGATCATTAGTGTCTCCTGAACGTGACAAAGATCCTACAACTCGTAAAAGCACAAAAAGTAGTTTAATGAGATGTACACATACACAAACCCTGAGAATAATTTAGGAATGACACTACAGATCATTTTAGCTACATGTAATATGAACATTAAAAAGAAATATTTAATTTTAAATCTGTAGAAGGATAGGAGTGGAGAACCCAATTACCATTTCTGTAAGAATAGTAGCATGCAAAAGTCACGGCATCTTTTGGAACAAAAGAAGGTGAGGTAGAACAACCAATTTTCAGCATTCAAAGCAGATTTCTGCAAAAACTTTGCTAAAGTATTGGGCTTTGCTAGCTAATATAATTACAGGAGCAGGTATCGAGGAAGGTTATTAGAAGACTAATCTAAATATTCATTATAACATTTTGCTTTATATATATCTAAACTTCTATAGCTCTAAGAATGAATTCAGATGTTAGATGTATTTTTACTTCTCTGACCATACATTCAAATGAAATGGAAGAATATCCTAAAAATTAAATTAAATTCTAAAAAGCCTTGCCAACCATCTACAAATTGCTATAAATATAAATTTCAGAAGCTGCAGTACACTTTCTACTCTAAAATGGAAGTTTTAGTTTTAGGGTTTATGTTTTCAGGCATCAGATCTCAGGGTAAAAGTTGGTATGAGAGAAATAACCTGGATCCCTTCTGACAGGAAACAAGCAGTGCAGGAACAGAACATAGCATTGGCTATCCCAAGGGAACGACAACCTTATTCATTCTATATTTATTTCTATAATTCTATCTAAAATGGCTATTTTTGAATCATTTATCACATCAGACAAGTAAATAGTAAATAGTAAAGAGAATATTATACAGCCTTTCAAAACAACAACAACAAAAACAAACAAAAAAAAACATCCCTACCCCCCACAATTTTACTTTGTATTAACTACTACTTATATGTCAGAGGAAAGCAATGGAATACATTCTGTGGGAAAAAAAAAAAAAACCAACAGTGTAAATAAAACATCTTGAATATGAGAAAAGGCCATACAGCCTTAAGAGGATTGGCCTTCATAATACATATGCTCCCCTAGGATGATGGCTAATTGCTTCCTGAATGACTGCAATGTTTGTTCCAACATCTTTACCCACTAGGACCCACAGAGGCATGCTTTATAAGTTCCAAAATTGTCAATCCTTAACTTCTAATTATACTCTCAGCTTTATAGTTTTGTTGTGTTTACAGTGGTAAAGGGTACTGATTTTGCAGACACTACTTAGGATTTAATCAACATCAGTTATCTTCTTAGCATCTTTTTATTTTCTGTTCAGCTCTACTTAAAGTTCATGCTGCTGTTATTTTCCCCTCTAAATTTACCCACCTATATGAACAATTACACAAACTGTTGTATTCCATAGTTACAGTGTCCTCCACTACTTTTTTCTCTCTCCGTAGATGCTGCTTGAACAATATCAAAAAGTAATCCCACTGTACAAGTTTATAATGAGAAATCAGGTATTATATCTAGTGCACAGATCTGTTAACTGAGTGCCCCTAATACTGTAACTCTGCAGTTAAATCACAAATTTTTAGCAGATACATTACTCCAAGAAAAAGTTGATACATTTTTCAATCTTCATGGCAAAGAATACTTTCTTCTGTATATGCACATCTTTGTTGATCTTCATACTTCATTGTAACTCATTTGTGAAGCTAAGCCTAAACTGGTCATAACATTACACGAAATACAACAAGGGAGATACACAAAATTACTTTCTTGTATCTGCTTCCTTGGGAATTTCATGCCAATCTATTCCTAGCCAATATCCTGTGAAAAACTGCATTCGTAGTAAATGTAGTTTTATATTTCTACAGCTGCAATAAATTGTTTTTGTTCAATTTTCTACATCTTCAAACTCTCCCTAAACATCCCAAAAAAATAAACTCATTTTTAATTCCTTAAAATTAAAAAAAAAAAAAAGATAAAGATCGGAATTACATTTGGAACTAAAAAAATACTGAATTTTAATCTAAACAGGTATTTCTTGAATTATAAAACTGTGAAAGAAGAATCTAGCAATGTAATTACATCCAAATTATCCAATTTCATGCCTATTAATACTATGAAGTCGAATTGTTTCTTCATCTACTTTGAAGGGCTTTTTTGATATTCAAATTGCCACTACTGAGAAAATGTGGTTGTTTGGTAAGATACCAAATGGACTTGAGCCACCAGAATTCTCAGTCATCTACTTATTGTGAACGTAGAGCTTTACGTTCACAATAAGTTAATAATTGGCATTTTGCAAAGAGCTCAGATTTCTGACAGTATTTCTCAGCTGATGTTATAAGATTTTTATGAAAATCATAAACAAGTATTTAGAATGTATGCACAGAAAAAAATCGAAAAACAGCCCAGTGATTAAAGGCAAGATGCATGTACTTATTTAACAAGAAAACATTTAGAGTTATCTTTCTACCTCTTTCTGAGTCAGATACATTTATAGAAACAATAATGATTGGAATAATTTATAAATGGCAAAAGTCTTGAATGAATGCAAGTCTCACAGCATTTTTAAATGCATCCTTTAGTTTTTTTTAAAAAAACCAAACACAATTAGTCCTGTAGTAATTGTCAAAATTAAGACTTTGTGACCTTTGTACACTGACCAATATTAAATATAATGCAATCAGGCACTTAACTGGTTCAGCCACAAGAATCTAGGGTACTATAGGATTATCTGAAGTAAACAGTACCTCTGACTCTTATAGTAAATTGCTACATTATTAAACTGTTCACTTTCAAAAAATCTTAAAATTCTGTGTATAAATTATACAATTGTATGCCTACAATGGAGAATACTGATTTGGTGATAGCCTTCCTTACATAAGCTATAAAAACGTTGCTCTATGCTTGAAATTCTAGATATGTCACAAAACCCTGGTACATTGATTTGAATTATTAATCAGTAATTTTTTTTTCTAACAGAGAACTAATTTTTCAGTGGTAAAAATGTCAGCTACAACTGAAGTTGCTGCAAGAGTGAGATCCATCATCTTGGTAAACAAAACATTACACATTACAGAGATTAACTTCTGAGTTCATTTAGCAAGATTTGCAGCTTGAGATAAGAGCAGCTTCCCTTATCACAAGTGGTACCTAATATTTTTACTAAAGAAACTAGCCAACTCAAAAGATACTAAAAAGTAAGCCAAAACCTACATTCTTAGTTGGGCATACGTGAGGAAAAACAAACACCTTTGTCTGAGTCATTTGACTTTGTATTCTCCGTTTTCCAAGATTGGAAGATCATTCAAGTTCTATTTATCCTAAAAATCTTCATTCGGATGAGTAAAATATAAATGTTTAATTTCTTGTGCTGTCACTTCATAATTGTATCAAAATTGTTAGTTCTAAAGAATCACAGATTTGTAGGAAATAAGCAGGTAGGAAAATAAAGATTTACTGCTCTCTAACTGAGTTAAGGAGTTAACTTATAATGAAGCATAAAAAGAGCCATGAGTGCAATAAGAGTTCAAAGAAAGCAATATTGTCACTTCTTTTCATATTTCACTCCAAAATTTGTATGTTGGAATAATCATGTGCAATTCACTATGGATCTGTTTCTTCCAGTCATACAAAATATGCTATGCTATATCCCTTCTCAGCTCTGTATCATCTACAGCAATTTTACATGTAGAGGTAAACTGGGGCATGTGATCCCAATGCTGCTTCTTACATCAATTTTTCCAATGTGCAAATTTTCAGATGACAACCTACTTATTTCTGACTTATAACTCCATATGAATTAGAAACTAGGTTCCTTTGCTTCATAGCCATAAAAAAAAAAAAAAAAAAAAAAAAAAAACCACCACACACATCAATGATAACTGCCAGCTGGTAGTGCTACCCCAATGAGAAGCAGAATCCCATCTGAGCGAAGTGGAAACGAAGTAAGGAGAGTCTCAGAAAGACCAACCAGCATCATCAGCATAGACCTATCTTCCTAACTGTTATTCCATTCCACTGACAAGATAAGCCACCATCGCTGGTGTAATGAATAGCATTTGGACTATTTAACTCCAGCTATGAGCTACAGAGACAGTTCAGTACCATCACACATAAAACTAAATTAAACTTTAACTCAATTCTCATATAGATTTTTTTAAAAATTATTTTGTACTATAATAAAGAGCATATAAAATACTGGTTCTATTATTCAAAGATGCCTAGTAGGTTTTGGAAAACACAGGCACTATGGAAATAAAGGGACATCACACACTTATACGCGATCCCACAAAATTATGTTGGAAGCTCTGTCGAATAAGTTTTGAATGGAAACTAGATGTCCAAATGCTTTAAGTAAATTTAGCTACGCATACTTATATGCCTATTGCTATAGCATGCATATCTTTGTAGGCAACTTTCAGATTTGTAGGATCCTAACCATACAAAAAAAAAAAAAAAAAAAAAATTGTTAAAATTTACTGGCTTTTGACATGTTGGACTACGTGTATTATTTCAGATTTCATTTTTCTATGAAGTCTATAGGGCAGGGGAAGACCTTCATGTGACCTTGACTGAATACAGGGTTCATACATTATATGCATACCACAACTGGGGAAGTGTAGGTGAAGGCTACTGAGCACAATCTTTCCAGTGAATCATAATAGCAGAAGCACCTCTCCTGATTCATTCTGAGAGCAGAGTGCAGCATTCACCACATTTCTTCTTTCTTACCTGCATGTGAAGGTTTAATAGGTTTACATGACCTACGTTACAACAAAAAAAGAAGCTTCTGAGAAATAAACAAGTGAAGATCTACAGCACATTGTCTGTAAAAGATAAATTTCATTGAGTTTAGAAGAATTACAGCACTGCAGAGACCAAGGGAATATATTCAAATGTACTGCAGGTTATGTTATAAAAGCTGGATTTAAAATTCTTCAGTGATGATACTGTTCCTACTTAATGAATAACAGCTGCCTTAAATTAATCTATATTGATTAAATTTCATCTTGCCTCACAAAAAAATAGCATTTAATTTAGAACATCACTATAACATCTCAATTGAAACAACTGCAAGATGAAAGCAACCACACGATGTCAGCAAATATTATCACCCGCCTAAGTCACACTGAAATTAGTCTTAGAGAAACCAGAAGGTTCTATCTCCTTCTCTTCCTTTAATGACTCTTGACACTCTCTGATCTATGTTTCCAAAGCAAAGCATCTTTTCAGTTTTATCACACCGGTGACACAGCCCACCTAGCCCACTTTCTACCCTATTTTCCAACATCCTTTTCTTCTTCATTTGGCTTTATAAAGGTTCAAAACAATACATAAGATGAGCTATACCCATCATAAATAATGAAAGGAATTCTTCAGGTTAAAACTCTAGAGCACACTGCAAGTAAATGATGGATGTTGCTGCACACTGTCTGAGTTGGGAATAGGTCTAACTTGCTTCAGAGCTTTAGCAAGGGACTTCTGAGTGTGAGGTAATACAGCCTGACTTTCAGCACACAAGGACTGTTTTCATCTCCAGTCTCAACTGTTTGGTAAAAGACCCAGTAAAATGACCCTTAAAGTAGATACGTTTTACATTTAACAAGTTACTTCAGTGGTAGCTCTTACAAGAAGTATGCTAGAAATTGAAATTATTTTTTGTGTACTATAATGAAATGCTAACAAGTAGTTGCTTATCTGTTCTAGCATAGCTTATATTTTTATGGCTTTAGTAAGATTTTTTTGACATATTACATCAGTCATTTGAATAGGGCTGCTCACCTGTGTAAAACAGTGTTTGATTATTTGTTTCCTAGGCTTTAAATCTGGTTTAGCAGCAAGATAAGTCCCCACTGTAAAAATCTGAGATATTTTCATGAAGAACACTATTATCTTTTTTTATAGTTGCATTCATATGCTTTTGTTCACGTATAATATACCACTTTGAAATTAAAAATGTTGATTATTCCTTCTTTTGCATTCAAATGTTACGAAGTTTTATTTCACAATATCTTGGGTGTGTTGATATATATTCTAAGTGCTTTTTCTGTCTTACATAAAATGAAATAAATTAACAATTAGAATTGCAAAATTGTCCTTTTATTGCTTTGTGTTTTTATTTGTTTGTATTTTGTTGTGTATAATTCTGTATATCTGACACCAAATTGTACTCAGTGGCTCTTTGAAGCTTTATTAATTACCAGCTTTTTCCTCTTCTGTTTTTCTATACTTTTTAAGAGTACATTTTTCTAAAACAATAACTCCCACTTGCTGAATTTAATATTGTTTTCTAGAAACATAAAATCATGTCCCAGTTACCCTTTTTCAAAAAAAAATACAGTGTTATTTTCCTATCATCTGCAATAAAACAGTAAGAGATAACACATAAATAACTATATTAACACTAAACATGCTCATTAAATGCCTCATTTTCAAAATGTGTTACAGCTGGCCACTTATACTTGGCTGAAATTCAAATAATACAGGACAAGCAGAAAATATGTAGCTGACTCCTGATAAGCTACTCAGATAAATGATTCCAGGGTAATCTATGGACTACTTACACAAATGAGAAGAGAAAGACAAAGTCTTCACTCAATGAACTCAACAGCAGTGCAATAAAAACCTCATTTCTGGAGGACAGGCTGAGTACACAGTTGAGTATGTGAGCATAGTAGAGTAAAAATATCAAGGAAAATGGTACAATTGATACAGACTTGGATGTTCAAATCTTGGAAATAATAGGCTTTTTAGTATGCACTGTGGTAGACAGTAGATCTACATTTATATAATGCCAGGCATCAGTTTTTTCTATGTTTTTTTCTACTTAAAAGAAAGCACAGACAAAAACTTATTCACTTTAGTCCTCTGTTGTCATGCCATCTGTTGGAGCAGTAGTGAAAATAACTTGTTGCTATTTGTAGCTTATATACCCAAGATTTAATAGTTTAACGCAAAAGTGTATTCCTTTTGTTCTAAGATTAATGCATCTTTGTAATGATTTTCCAGTTTAGGAGATTATGGTGTAATAAGAATGTTTAAAGAGAATACACTGCAGAAATTTCGATGGAGAAACAAAAAACAAACAAAAAAAAACCCAACACTTCCAAGCCTTTGATTTTAATATTTCAATTGCTAATTTATGAATATCTTTGCAGTTATAGTATAGTTAATAGTATCAATCCAGTCTAATAGTACAAATCCAGTCTAATTTATTTATTTATTTATTGAACTTTCTAGTCATTCACTGATATCATGTTCTATGTTATTACTCCTATTCTTCAGAGCAGAGTGCCATAGCTCCTTCCTGGCTTAGTTATTAGTCAATGTGAATCAGCTATTGAGTCTTCTTTGTTATTTTCCAGAAGAAATCACAGATCCAATACTGAAGTAGAATTTAAATTCTGAACCTAAACCATTAGATCATTTTTCCAGTGTACCTTCTATGTGCTGCATACTTTCATCTACTTGATGTTTCCATAGGTCTATATTTATTTGTGTGTTGAGTAATCAG
This sequence comes from Phasianus colchicus, assembly GCF_987193195.1. Lineage (NCBI taxonomy): Eukaryota > Metazoa > Chordata > Aves > Galliformes > Phasianidae > Phasianus > Phasianus colchicus. The sequence continues at coordinate 12,630,774 of NC_143449.1, forward strand.
TAAGTTTGGGCACCATTTTTATTCATCTTATTCTAATTTTAATATGATTTTCTCCACTAGCGTCAATGGTGTTACATGTTCATATATCAACATTAGAACTGTATTATTAATACACAGATAAATATTGCATGGATTATTTAATGCATTCAGGATTTATTTCAGATTTCTTCTTATTTTCATTAGAGAAAAACTACTTCTAAGGTGCTTCCAACATTTCTATTTGTTCCTATATTGTTTTAAGGTGAAATGTCTTAATTGTGTTTGTGAGTTTATGCCTTTATTAACACCACAGAAAAACAAACAACTCAAAACCTCAATGCTTAATGGAATAAATTTGAATCAACATAAACAATCCCTTTCATTAAGAATACTTGCTGTCAGATAAGTGGAGATACTAAAGCATCTAAACCAATTTCTTAAGAAATTCTGCATAACATCTTCTTTCAAACCTTAGTGCTCTACTAAATTAGCAATCTGAAAGCACAAATCCGTAGGATAAATTCCAACATAAAAATGTTTTTGTAGTGTACTGCACTATCAGTTTGCATCTTCATGGCTATAGCATTTTGTTTTCTGATTTACTTAGCGTATCTTTTTAGATATATAGTAAGATATAATAAGATAACTACAGATCAGATCTGCTGGTTACAGCAGATAGCTTTATCAGTGCTTTTGTACAGAAATCCTACCCTAAAAATAACAGCATATAAATAAACTTCTAATATCTGCTTGTAATGTTTGTATACACTTATCTTTCTTTTCTTTCATATTCCTAATTGCAGTTATCTTATATTCAGTAAGTAGACAAGTGATAATCATAAGAATTCATAGTCTGATGCTAATCTAATATTTGTCAGTTTTCCAGAAGGTTACATTATTGTCTTTTCCCAGCATTAACTTAAAAGACCAAAATAAGGATCTTACTGCTTAATCTACATTAGTTGCTCTACTCACACTTATAAAATTTACAGGTATTTCTTTGAACCAGACAGATGTTAAATCACCTTCTCCGTTTACGAACATCTCTGTTGCGCTCTTTGTTTTTCAACATTAATTATGCTGATGATAATTAATGAGCTTTCAGTGTAATCAGGAGAAGGTCCCCTCTGCAATGTCTATTCCTGTAAATTATCCAGTGCCAGGAAGTGTTGCATAGCCCTGAGGCATCACTGCTGTTCATAAAAGTCTTTCCCCCTACTTCTCCTAGCTGCATGACCAAATGTCATTGGTCGTCATCATTAGTCATTTTGGGAATGACTCTGGCCTGTGCAAATCCCCCAGATTATATACAGAAATTCATTTGGAGAGTGCTATTTGGTACAGGACAGGGTTAGAGTTAGGGTTAAAGACATGCTATCATTTCAAGAGTAAGATGAACAATTTCTGTTAACCTGCACAGATGCATATTAGTTTATCAGTATGGATTCAAACCAAAATTTGGGTGCAAAAATTCTGTGGGCTTGGAGTCATACTAAGATACCTGAAAGAGTCTCTAATCCATAAAAATGAAGTTACATGGAATTCATTTGAACTCAGCTCCAAGGATCAAACAATTACTTGTATTTTCCAGAAAAAACAGAAGAATTTTTTTTTTTTTTTTTTTATGTCCTTCTCATCCCCACACACATCCCTGCAGAGATGACTGTGCAGCTAATCTGTCTTTGACCCCTTCTGAATAACCTTGTATAAAGTAAGGAACTGTCAAAAATTGATTTAAAATCAGTTATTTCTCCCCAGGGAACATCACGCACTAAGTCTCTTAGAGGATATTAATCAGTTTCATGATCTGTAAAGGTCCAGCCTTGTTATCTATTGACTTTGGACTAACTGGGTGTTCTTTAAGGCCTACGTCACATCTTTTTTTGTTAGAAAAAGAGGCAAAAGAGAATGAGATAATCACACAGCACTCCTGTTTAAGGTCTGTTTATCTATGTCAAGTTTCATCCAGTGATTGAGCCTTCCAACTCCGCATTTTTTGACTATACCCTTTTTGACACTGCACAGTTCTATCTTCTCCTATCTGCAAAATTAAAATATTCTCTTGGCTTAAAAGAAAAAGAAGTTTCCATTTTCCTCTCACCTGCACTGATTTAGCATGTCATGAGAGTATTTTTTCTCACATTTGGAGAAAGGCTGAATGACCAAAGATGAAGCAAAAGCCATTAATTCTTAAAGGCCATTCACCTTCTGGCAATTCCATCATTTATTGCTCTTCTTTACTCCTCTCTGACCTCACTTTTGTACTGCTTCCTCTCTTGCTTTTCCATCTCTCTTCCTTTTCATTGTTTCTTCTTCTTCTTCTTCTTCTTTTTTTTTTTTTTTTTATTAAAAGGATTCATACAAAAGTGCTGGCTTCTGCATAACGTGAAACTATATTCTATGCAGAACAAAATGATAGAAATTATATTAAGTAACAGAGCCCTTTAACTATGTACAGGAAATTGAGTTTTTATCAGTGCTGTTGGTGAAAACGGTATTATATTGTTTGAACTACAGAAAGGAAGTCAGCAGCCTAAAGCCTGACACCTACTTAAACATGACTCATCAGCCTCTCTTTCAGGGACATTTGATTTAGTGTATTCAAAAATTAGCTGCATTTCCCACAGCAAGCCCAGAACTGCCCACTAAATGTGCCAACTGCAATATGGGTTACAAAGAGAGCTGGTTGTTTAGACTGTGACTAAATAGATTCTGATATGGGACAAAGGCTGGCAGTGGAGTGGCCCATACAAGCTATTTGTATTCTGTACTGTGCATCCCCAACAACCATCATGCTAGTATAACAGTGCCACTGATTAGCTTCAGATTTTCATTTATGCTGAGTCAGAATGATGTATTTGTGCTTTTTCTCCTTGTCATTGGCTTGTCTCTATTAACATTAACTTGGAATTGTCAATAATTTACTTTATGCTTTATGAGATGAAAAATACTCCAAAAATCTCTTCCTCTCTTCTCTATCAGGCAATTAAAACACTTTTTTTTTTTATTCTCAAGCAAAGTGAAAGGCATATTAAAGAAAATTAGACTTTTTTAAAAATGGAATTCCATTTAATAATTTCTTCTAGTCATTTAATATCAGGCATTTCAAGTGTTCTACTTGATAGGTAGATTTATTTTAATATCCAGTAATGATTAATGATCAGTGATATGCACTATTGTCAATTTTAAATAATGTTATTAACATTAAATTGACACTTTCAACCAATAACTCCTTGCAAGTATTTAGCTCCATAAACACTTCCAAGAACTTTTTAGATGTTCAGTAATTTTATTTTCAATATGAAATACACTTATTAGCAAAATTTTTAATAGTTTTTAAATCTCTTCATTACCTACTTGGTACTATAAGCTTACAAATTTAGACTTTTTACAAGCTGCGATATTCAACTCAACAAATACTATATCTGATAGGCAGTGTACATGTAAAGCTACCACAAGTGAAAAATACCTCATTTGTTCAATGTAACAAGTGAAAAAGAAGATTTAGAAAACCATTATCTAATTGTTACCGCTTAATTATTAAAATTACATTATTAAGACTTTTTTTGCCCCCGACAATAAAACACATTGAAACATTGATACCTACATTGCTTATGACTCTACTGATTTTCAGTAAAACACTTGGCATTTTTTTTCTGCTATTAAAGAGTAAATTCTGAAACAAGAGGGACTATTAATTACTCATTCATTTTATATCAAAACATGCATTTAACACAATTTTTTTGTGTGTGGAAAAGCAAAAACTGGCAGACAAATAACTCATAAGTGACACTAATGAGAAATGGGAGATGGAGTGGAAAGGTTTTAAATGTGTCCCATTATTTAGCAGGATAATTAAGAGCACAGCTCTAGCATGGCATTTTATTACAGAAATAGGTAAGATCCCATCTTACTGCAAACAGGTGTTGTAATGAAGCAAAGCAAGATCATTTTTATGAGGTTCTTCTGGTCCAAAGAAGATTGCAGATTTATTTTAAGCTACTTTAATTTAGAAATAAGTACACAGATCTTGGGAAATAACAGGGACAGAAAAATATGATATGTAAAACCATTTCCAAAACTGTTGATTCAAGTTCTCCCCAGAGAAAACATGTTTTCTCTCACACCTTATAAATATTGTTTGCTTTCTCACAAATAATGTTTGGTTAAGCAACTGTTATCAAACTAAACTCATTATATGCAAAAGACATTACAGCCTTAATGTAAATGAACCTCCATGACAGATTCTTTACAAGAAAAATAAGGTTTCTGATATTTCAATTCATCATGAAGCTTTAAACCTCCATAAATACTGCCAGTGAAATTTTGTTACAGACCTCTCACAGTTTTACAGTTTTGTCATTAACATTTGTTGTCAAGCACTGCAAAATACATTGTGATCAACAGAAGATCTTTAAATTGAGTGATGCCATATTTACAATGGTGTAATTGTAAGAAACATCTAGGCTAATGTTTACTGTTTGGAAATTTCAATAGCATATGCATAACTCAAAGGGGAGAAAATTGTACTACTTGATTACCTTTATCACAAGCTCTTTTATATATCACTGTAAACAAACAAAACTTATAGTGAAACTGTGGGGCTGCTTTGTTTGGAGTGCAGGTCTTTTCAGTTTAAGGTTACAATACATTAGTATACTAAGAAAAACTGCAACTCCTGTCTTTCAAATACAATACCTGGGAGAAATTAATCCATGAAAATGACAGAACACACTGGAAATCCTTGGCAAGCTCGTATAGAATACTTTGAGAAGCACTCATGCTGATACCCAAAAAGCTGTACTGTGGGACAGTGCAACTTGTATCATAAAGGTTAAACTTTCAGAAATGTCTGTAAAATGTGGAGGTACACTATAACCTGTGGAAGTGTAACAGCTAGAGGCAGATTTTGACTGTGTTACTACCTGTTCTTTTATTTTTTTTTTTAGGTGAGGAAAACACACACAAAACCACAACCAAAAAGTGGCTTTTTCAAAAGGTTATACAGCAGAAAACACACAAATAGAAGATACCACATGAGACAGGCCAAGAAATAGATTACACAGACTTTCACTACAGCACTGACCTGGTAGTGGACACATCAAGCCACAAGATGGGATGTGTCATCCTCTAGTTCAGCACCCCTATGATCTTGGTGTGAGGACAGCAGATTATGGTTTCTGCAGTGTGATAACGAGCTTTCCCTGGAAAAGTAATACTAGTGAGACTGTGCATTTCTGAAACAGTCATTTGGATATTTTGTGTAAATGCGTACCTAAGAGCTTCAGTTATCTGCAAATAGAACTTTGAAATTTATTTTCACAATAAAACAGAGAAAACTAAAGAACCATTTCCCAAGTACTTCTAGGGAGAGTAGAGTGCAGCAAAATGCTTTTGAAAGTAGATAAAGTAGTTTTGTTCTAATTTTGAACAAATATTAATGTAACAATATGATAGGGCCTATTTGTGCACTTACAAGAAGCTTTCAGATGTGGTGGCATCAGTGTTTTCAAACCATTGTAAGAAAGCAGAACCCATATATATTATCAGTTTTTTTGTTTGTTTATTTTCTCATTTTCACCACTCTTGATTTCTAGGGTCAGTAACTATTGATGGACAAAATAAGGAAGACTGTAGAGAGCAGCAACGGCAGCTAATGACTATAGAAATGGCTGGAATATCATCAAACCCCAGAAAACTTTCTGAACCTGGGAAACACAAATTCAGAAACTCATGATAGCTTCCTCTTTTTCTATTTCATTTTATTCACTGGAGTTTGAGATTCGTTACACTAAAAATCTAAGGAAGTGAGGTGTTGAGATGAAAAAAAGAGGGAGATACAGAACGAAAGAACTGTGGAAATTGGAATTTAAAGCATAACTAATATAATTTGGCTGATTTTGCTGCAAACCTACTGGAAAGAAAAAAAAAGAGAGTAAAGTTCTACAATATTTAAAAAACAGTTTCCTGAGATGGTCCTGATTTTCTACCAAGCTTATAATACTTGAAAGAGCTTGAAATTAATTGTCTAAGGTGATTAGACAAGAAGTGATGATGATGCATGCTATGTGATAACCTGCAGCTCCTTTTACTTCTTACAAATAGGGGAATCTGTAGCTCTACTACAAAGGAAGCAGAGATTGAGGAGAAAAAAAAAACTCCAGTGGATGCACTGCATTGAGCAGCACCACACTGAACACTTGCCTCTTCATCATGCATTTCAAACAAAGGCTATGATAGCATTTTTGGCCATTTCTTTATCTTGTGCAGTGAGAATTTTTGTCTCTTATTTACTAACACTTTACAGGAAACACTGCACAGACTTAATATTTTAGATTTTGAGTGCCCTAAAATTGGGATGAAAAGCCTCAATGATTTCACTAAGTAGGAAGTACTGTATCAATAATTTTCAACTTGTTTTACATTTTATGCCTCTATTCCAGACTTAACTTCTACTGCAGTCTTTCCTAGACTAACATCTGTTATTACGCTGAAATGACTTTGGGAAGTTTCAAAAACTTATTTCATTTTCTCCCCAAACCTTTTGTTGTGAGCAGCCAGGTGCTGGCACGGCAGCAGGACGGGCTCTCCGAGGAGAAAGGCCCAGCCTACCACAGCCACTTCCACAGCTGAGCCATCAGCAGAGCTGCTGTGCGAACGTTCCAGAAAAGGCTCAGTGCTGGAGAGCGGGACAAAGGAAAAGCAGAAACAAGCCTGCTAACGCTGAGGCCAGAGGAAAATGGAGCGGGGAGGAGGAGAGCACTGAGTGCTAAGAACAGAGGCAGCCTGGCAGCCCATGGAGACTGTTTTGGACACTATGGGCATGGATAAATGATCTTCCTACATTTACCTTGGCCAATCAGCTTTTATTTATTTATTTATTTATTTATTTATTTACCCACTAATTTCATGAGGAGGGAAACAGCAGTGTTGTCAGCTGGCCAAAGTCAATGCACCATACCTGCCTTTTTCACCTCCTCACAAACTGTTTCATCTTGATACATTCACTTTTCCTTTTAAAGCCACAACCTTGTATTTCAGCCAGCAGTTCCCCATGAGCCTTGTTTTCAGCTCTTCAGTGCAGACCCTAACACTGTAAGGACAATCTTTTACCTGTTGGAGCTGAGAGAAAAATCGGGTTCAAAGGTCTCAGCTCCACTTTGTAACTCATTAAATATGTAGGTTGTTCCAAAAGCAATGCTGGTGATTTGTTTTTATGGAAGCTACAACAGGCACATTATTGTATGTGTTAGGAATCCAGCATCCTCTGCCACTTTAAAAGCTTGAAATGATAGTGGCTGAGAAGAAATTTCTCTTTGTTTGTAGTTAATGTTTTGGTTCACACTTTACTGCACTCTCTTGCTGTCCATTAAACCTGCTGTGAGCCATAGACAAAGTATCAAATTTTGTCTGTGGAGATTATAATAGTCCAAAATTTTAAAGTTATTAAATTACTTCATATTTTGTGCGGTCATTTATTCTTAACATAATAGTTAGCAGTAATGACTTTTTACTAATAAACATATAATTATGGCAAAAAGTATCCTAATTAGCTTTGGTAGTACAGTAAATTTGCTGGAAGGTATTAACCATTTAAAGCTTTAGAACTGATTGGCAATTTCTGCCATCCGTTCTTTCTTGTGAAGCGTGCTGAGTTTAAAATAAAAGCGTACTGATTTTTTTAAACTTTCTGTAGGAAACAGAAAATATTAGGGTTCTGAATTAGTCAAATATATGTAAATTACTTGAGTTACTAATGTAAATTGCACATAAATATTTTAGCAATTAAAAATAACATTTACTTATTGATGGTTTGCATTATATAATTTTTCTATAATAGCATCAAAACATGTTAAGTAGCAATTGATGTCATGATAGTTGTAACTCAAAATACAAAAATGTTTGAAAAAGGTATTACAAAGTTATACATTATACATTACATACAAGTGACACAAGGACAAACACAATAATGGTTCTATTATTCAGCTGTATATATAACTATTTCTTTTTTAATAAAAAAAAATACATACCCCAGAATCACCAGGAAATCAAACAGCCAAAATTGACTCCCACCAGCTGCTCACAGTTACTTAAGGCCCTACCTATTAGCAGGCTTCTCTCAGCTGTGGCTCATTTATTTTTCTTCACATACTCCTTCCATATCAAATGACATAATTCCAAATGATTTATGCACTGAGGTGACACACTTCATCAGGTTAGATTAATTCACCAACTCCTGTGTGCTATTATAGGCAGTTTTTGGCTCTATACTTATGGAGATAGTTGGACAGTTAAGGTTAGCATTTGACATGACAAAGATTAATTTTTTTATACTTAAACACACATTTCATTCAATGGTCACATGTAATGAAAGAGCACATAGACCCAGTAATAAAATTGTAGTTTTACAAATGCATAACAAAACCAGAATATTTTTGGTTGAAGTTTAATGAGAGTTTAAAGTTCTAGCCTTCATCAATGGGAAGGGATAAGGAGAGGAGAAATGTTTTCTTATGTTATCTCTGACACTTACAAATACAAAGAAGTCATACAGTTTTCAGGGGTCTCTGGGTTAGTAAGCTTGTATTTGTATTATGTTATGTAGTATATACATCTAGAGTTTTTTTTGATTCACCTTAATCAATTTCAAAGCTCATTTTCCAGCTAATCCATGTTTCTTTACTGTATGGCACTGTTTCGCTCTTGTCCAGCATGTTTAGTATTTTTCCACACTGCTAGAAGTGGTAAGGGATTTACTTGGAATTGTTGTTTTTCTCTATATAGAATTGACAGCACTTCTTGCGTCCTAACTCTTTGATTAACAAGGAAGGTTTCAGCATTGCTCCTTTCAATCATCCATTACAAACGGAATATGAGCGAGTAAGTAGCAATCTTTGTAATACTTACTAGTCAGACTAGTCTTTTACTCCTTTGTGCGCTGTTCCTTTTCTTTTCCCCTTGGCCATCACACAGTCCTTCAGAGTATATATCTCATTACAGATTTTACTATATTTCACAGAAAATAGGGCTCAAAAGAAAGCTAACAAGCAGAATAGAATCACTCTACGTGATGAGGAACTGAGAAAGAATTACCATAATTTGTGTGAATTTCACCACTGAACTAGAAGAAACAGAAGAATTTTAAGAAGAAAGTATAGCTAAAATTATTTTTAAACGCCATATATTTTTTGTTTGTTTGTTTTCATCATTTGAGTAAGATAGAGTGTTTTGGAAGATGGGGTTTTCTATGATCTCCTGCTGGGAATAATCTCATGCAAAGCTGCCTACTGCTTTGTGAAGTATATAAATAGGGTGACAAGTTACAGCTAAATTTAAGAGAGAAGATGTCAACTTAAGCTTAATGCTTTAAATCTTGTTACTTACAAGATTCTTATGTGATACATCTACAGATGAGATCAATGGAAATTGAAGTTCCTTCATTATAGAAGAGAAATTGCTGTTGGAATATCATTTTTCATTAAAATCTGGTGTGTATCCTTCCCAACTGTTTTGCCAGAAAATTTATGACACTCCAGTTGAGCTATGATTATTGTTATTTTTTTTTTTATACACAAGGACTTGTGCTGGGAATAAAAAAGAGAAGTTAATGTACTTCTATAACTGTTTTTCCATATCTCTATCCATATCCAGTATTTAATAGTTACAATTGCTTAAAGCAGATAAAAAAGAAAAAAAAAAAAGACAATTTGAGGTTATTGTTAAAATGTAGATGATTCAACCTGAACTCTTTCATGAAGATTGTCTACATATGATGGAAGATCAACGTACAAAGAAGTTACATTTAAATAAAGTTTTAATATACAAGCCTATGTAAATAGAATTTCTACAGCACCGAAATCTAATTGCTTCTCCCATTTCTAACAATTTGGTAGATATCAACTATATTTTTACACATGATAAAGAACAAGATTATAAGTATGCCTGGTGCTCTGCATACAAATATTTTTATAAAAAAAAGTCTATGAGTATAAAGCGTTCATTGCATGACAGCACAAGATTCTTCTCAGCATTTGCTAAATGAATTTTCTCACCTTTTCTGTTCCTAAAATAAACTGCTCTTCACACCTACTACACACTTTTCACTTTTCCTAAATAGTTTCACACACTGCCTATGCTTACTGTCTTTGTTTGCTAGCCTGTAAGTCCTTTTCTCACGGCGTCCAGCCACCGTGACGACTGCTGATTCATTTGATAAAACCCTACTCTTCATTTACTGGTATTTCTCCAAGTAGGATGCACTACCTAACCTTTGTCGTTTGTAATCCCCCATTTAGTTCATCTTGTTTCCAACATTTCTTGCCACTAGAACTCTGAACCTACCTAATTTGCATTTTCAGATGACCGTAAATGCCTAACAGCTCGAACCTGCTTACCTTGCACTTTCTCTATATTTACTCTTATCTGCAGTATCTCATTAACAGCACAGACCACAAGAATTCAGCAATAAAAACAGACTGTTCATATAAAGTGGCTATAATAATGGCACTCTGTGTTTGATTAACACATCTTTTCAAGATGTCAAAGTAATATTTACCCATAAACTTGTGGTTTCTCAAGTTGCTTCAGTGTGACTGAACTCTGATCTTTATTGTGTCAACTTGTCCACATTTCTCTGTGTTATGGGTTTGATTACTGCAGAATAAGGTTTAATGCTGAAGAAACAGAATTCAGGAGACATTAGTGTGCTGCAAGCTTAGATATTGGGAAGTATTTTAAAAAAAGAATTGCATGCCACACTATTTATCAACTTGCCAACATTAGGATAAAAATTGAAATCAAGTCCAGCTCATATTTATTGTTGTTTTCTTTGTTACAAATACAAGATCTTCACAATTGGCTTGCAGATAGCTACTAGCTGTCTTGGGTCATTATCTTCTATGTTTCCCTTACAGTATTCAGCTATTTTTATATTTTAATGTGGCACAGAGAGTGACTTTTAACTGGGTCTCTCACAATTAGTATTAGATGGATATGTGTAATATACTCAGCTTGTGTGAAGTTTGAGCTAAAAATAATAATAATAATATGTACTATAATAATGATAAGTCAGGAAGTAGACAATGAAGCACCAAAAAAAAAAAAAAAAAAAAAAGACAAAAGGAAGTAAAAACTTCCTTAGCTAAATTTTGCTGCAAAGATGATATAAAATATAACTCAACTCTGAAAGGATTTCACCTATGGCTTGGCCCACTTTCTAGACGAGTGCTGTGAGAAAAAAAAAGCATTTAAACTAGCCTAAAATCTATTTCTATAAAATTACTGTACATGTTTTAATCAAACAATATTTAAAATCTCCTGTAGAAAACAGATTTTCACAATTGTTCATCATCATCTTCACTCTATCCATTTTTTTAAATGCTAGGAAAAGGCTCAGAAGACAAATTATTGTATTAAAAACTTAGCAATTACTTTAATATTCTTCAAAACTTTTCCCTCCTTTTTTTGGTGCAGACCTCACAAAATGTTAAGATTACATTCAATTACAGATAAACTAGCGATCTTTAACCTCTTCTTCCCTTTCATCAAAGATTCTCCTTAAATCATGAGACCTGCAGAGTACGGGACCATTCTTTGTACAGAAAATGCATATTTGTGCTTGTCCTTAGATACCAATTCTCCAGTGTTTCTGTGAGATTTTGAAGTACAGGGAAAAGAATCCTGAAAAACAAACAAACAAAAAACCTGGGACAATATTTGAGACCTGGCATTGTGGCAGAATATCTTGCTCTCTGTTTCCAAAGATTTCATTTACATTCCTTTAGCCTAAGTAAGTATAAAAATACTCTTTCACATACATGTAAATTTAGAATAGCCTTTTCCTCACCTGGCATTTATCAATATTAAATTTCAACTATCATTTCCCTTGTCAGTTGTTTTGTTTAAATGTCTTGTTGAAAATTTCTCCTTCAGCCAATTGAAGGTCTACATGTCATTGACTACATGCAATGACAGATTTAAAGTCAGTAATTTTGCAAATTACTTTTATAAGCAACATAAAATAAAAATTTTACGTTAAAAACAAAATATGTTTATTCTTCAACCATTTGTGTGTTTAATATCCACAAAAAGCACAAAATTCTGCATCTCTTTGCCACTGGTCTTAACATTCATAGTATCATCAAAAATCTTGTGTTTTCTCAATATTTACATTTTTTTTTACAAGTGATAATTAGAGTATGGGCCCAATACAGGCTCTCCCCATGGAATCTTATGGTCACTATCTCCACAAAGAATATTTAAAATTTACCACTTCTTACCTGCCAAATATTTTTTCTCCATGGCAAAATAAAATAATAATATCAATAATAATATTAATAATTCATACTATCTTGCAGCAGCTCACCTTCTTTAGAAAAACATGCTTATCAAGTAACTTTCAGAAATCCAAGCAAAGTAATTCAACAGCATCTCTCTTTCGTGTAACACCTTGGTACTTGCAATTGCATAAAAAGTACTTTACCAATTATTTTTGATTTAGTTTGTCCAAAACCAGATGTCATTGAATGTAGTAACAAACTTCATTATCACACGTGGCCTGTGAAAAAAATAGAGATGTAAGTAAATAAAAAAATCCAGTATTTTATTTATTTATTTATTTATGTCTTACATTACACGAGCTTTACAAGCAAAAAGAAGGGAAGTTACTTTTCTCTCTCTTTTTTTTTTTTTTTTTGAAATATTTCTGATATTTATATATAAACATCTGTTTTGAAATTTCTTTTCACTTTGAATTCTCCAGGTTAGCAAAATATCTGTCAACACATTTCCTTTAACAAAAATCAAAGACCTGATATTTCAGACTTGGTTATTTAGAAGTATAAACTATTTTTGGTAAAAACATTACCCTGAATTTCAAAGGGAATAATCTGTTCATATCTGAAAAACATAAAATGTTGAAGCCAAATTGAATTTTTCAAACTATTTCTGAGGTTTAATATTCATCTTATTAAGCCTCACTTTCAATTTCAATAAATCTATTTTTTTATAATTAAAAGCAGTAGCGTTAATGGAAACTAATTTGAATTTCTAAAAATAACTGTTTCCGTGAAATGACTATCAATCAATCAATCCCTTTGAGATAAGAGCCCTATTTTGTCCTGATAGCATTACTGGTTTTATGGTATTCTCAGCTGAATTAGTTTGTTTCCTGCAAAAATGGACTTCCTTAAAATGCTGCTATCCCAGTATAGAAAAGTGTTTTAAACCAATATGTTCAGTATATTCATCATGTGTTCAAAACAAAGCATGTTTAAGTAGTTTTTATTTGCACTGCATTTTATTCATAAGCATACATACACGAAGGCACAACCCCCCTGACAGAACGGAACCTTAATAAGTAAAGTTTGAGTATAATGTTCAAATGAACACTGGACTCTACCTACTGGAGCACATTACCGAATTTGCCTTTCCTGTTACATATTCTTGAATATAAGAAAGTTGCATCCATTTTACTTAGACGGCAATTATTAATTTCCACAGAAGTACTGATAGGTCATGGCTGACCAATGTGATGATGAGAGCACTGGAAGACTTAGATAAGCAATCCTCAGAATGAACTTAACCAGGCACAGAAATCTTGCAGAATGTACTGTGTGTATTAGACAGCCACCTCCTATTGTTCAGGGAACTGAAACAGCATTTGCCAGGGCTTCAGCTGTTCAGCTCTGACCGTAGGCTGTTTGTAACAGCTATTGTTGTAAGTACAACTGATAAATATTCCAATCCAAAAATGTTATGGCAAATAAAGGGAAAAGAAAATAGAGGAGATCTTCCTTTCAGACTTCTTTTGGACCTGTATATCAGTTGCCAGCTAGAAGTAACTGGCATTCAAATTGTCATCTTCATTGTACTGTTCAAGTTTCAGAAGAGGGGGACAGAGTTTGACTCAGTCTTGTGCAGAAGTGACTGACCTCAAGTCATGGCTATACACCAACAGGCAGTAAGCACTATGCCACTGCATTCACACTCCCTCTTTTCAGTAGGACAGGGCTGAGGGTCATGGGGAGGAAAATGAGATGGAGGAGGAAAAAAATAACTTGCATGGCTCAATATGTGAACAGTTCAAGGAAGGAAAAACAAAAAACAAAGCGAGCAGCCATCACTGTACAGTGTTAAGCCACATCTTGGGAAACAGCCTCAGTATGCATTCCTTGGGCAGACAAATTTGCCAAGTGATGGTGGAAATCAGGGAGATCTGATTATCTGCTATGATGATAGAAGGTAGTTTTGCTTTTAGACTTACTTTCTTCAATTTAACTTCTGGATATGCATTTTGATGATTTTAGATAAATGTTGATTGAATTTCTGAGAAGTATGAAAAAAAGTTCACATAATCATAATGAAGAATAATAGGACAAAATGAATGCTTTAAATTAATATTGGAGTCTGTATGGTTGTTACAGTTTCTTGGTACTGGAGTTACTTGACTATCTTTAAGTGTATGCTAACTGCCTATTTATACAGACAAGTCTAATATGTTTCAAATACACAATATTTATTCTAATCAACGTCAGCAACCATACATTATTAAAGAGTTCCAGAATTAAACCAAGCTAATTTCCTCAAAACATCTTTTCCAAACAAAATATGGCTAAAATGAATATTTGGCTTTGGGCTTTACATTTGGAAGACTGCCAGATTTAGTAAAAAAGATTTCAGAATTTTCCATTTCATTTCCTTAAATCTAAACAGCATTTAAGGCTAGCTTCAAAATAAGGCATGTGATTTTGAGGGGAAGTAATTTACTTTTATTTTTAATTTTGTTAAATAAAGGGCATACTTATTATTTAGGATTTTCAAGTAGTCTTTAGGGTCATTCAATAGCTTAATTACAAGACAGGTTTGCTGAGGGCATAGTTGACTGAGAACAGATATGTTTGGTGTGAAAAAAAAAAAAAAAAGTTGTGACTTTGTGACATGTAACAATTGAAATGGAATAAAACCCAGAGCAACTCAGCCCAATGAAAAAAACACATCAAGCCTTATTACAATCTAGGTGCTGCAAAAACACAAAACCACAAGATCTTCAAGATCACACCCTAAGTGCCTTAGAATCTCTAGAAAGACTGAGGTAATCAAGCCCCTAATCTATAATGATAGATATTTGTACAGAAAGACTCTCTTCTTGCTGAGAAATTTTCATTTGATTTGGAGCAAATTTGTCTCTTGTTACTCAGAGGTTGAATGCTTCATTATATTCCTAATTTCTCCCTTGATCTTGAAAAACATACATTCCTCTCCCAATACACTGCTGCTCTGCGCCTCTTCTGTTTTCTGCATGTAGAGCACACTAGATGCTCCAGAGATATCAGTCCATAACAATTCACAGAATCTACACAGATTAAAAGACAAATGAAGATCATAAATAATGCATGTAAGATTAAGTGCTATCTACCCTATTCTTGGGTGTGTGTATTTTGTGAAATCTGTTTCTGCATCTTGCATACAAATGTAAATTAGCCAGTTTTGGAGGATAAATTGGGATGTATTCTTGATAGCATCTCTAAAAGCAGTACAGAGCTCAAACTTGTTATAATGAGATTTTGTTAGAGGAAAAGAATAAAAAATAAACGTTGGTCCCTGGTAGTTAGATTTATTAGTATTGCTTCTTTTCCTAACACTGAGGGCTAAACAACTCGTGTTGTTATTTTACATAATACTAGCAATATTTTAATAATAGTAACACAAATTTACTCATTAGGCAATACATAATTCTGGTTATATAATAATCAGGTATTATAAAATGTTAATATCAGAAAACAGCTAGGCAAATTTCAGTATGGCAGTAATATTAGCTATTGTTGTTATTTACAGAATATAGTTCGGTTTATTCGGGCTCCATGCTGCCAGTAAAAAAATATGTCAGCTTTTGTTTTAAAGAAAAAAGCATCATAAATAATTTTATATCTGATGCTACAGTCAACATTTGTGAAAGGACAGAATCCAAAAGTTTTATTACTAAAGCAAACAAGTTTACTAAAAGAGTAAAACAAAAAATGACTTCTTGGTGGTGCTTACCTTAATTCTTATCTGTCAGGAAAACTGTGTTCTCACTTTCTCTCACTGTCTTTTCCTGAAGACACTACCAATGAAAAATAGCAAAGAAAGTGAAGAGAAATTTGTCTTCATTTTATGTGCACCATGTACTGGTTATTTGGTGATACTCTAGAAGATATTGTATAGCAGCACTCAAGTTTGAGTAACCGCCAGAGGACTTCACTGACTATATTCTTGTTAAATTCTCGTGTGTCTGTAAAATAACTAGTGTACAGGTCAGCTCTCTTGTGCCTTTTTGCTCAAATATTTTTCTCAGGAAATGCATTGCTGCTAAAGACAACAAATTAAACATGAGACACAAAGTCAGAAAGTGCAGAATCCATTCTTAATAAAGGTAGTTTACATGCTACTTGATGGGTTTCTGCTCACTGAGGCTATGGAAGGGTCTATTTTAATTTAGCTTGTATGGAATTAATTCATTTGACAGGGTTTGAGTGTGAAATGGCAGATTGCCTCTTTTAAACACATAAAGTTACTCGCTCAAGTAGGTAAGAGACAAGGTAAATGAGTTTCATTCATCTATCTCCTTTCCCTTTTCCAGATTTCAAATCCTCCCCCAACACTTTCTTTTTTTTCTTTTCTTTTTTTTTTTTTTTTTTAATTAAGCATTTGGATATGCAGAGCCAAGCCTGCATGATTTCACAATAATTCTAATAATAAAAATCAAAACAAGATCTCTCCTGACTACTAGGATACTACAAAGGGTCGTTTCCTCTTCCGTAATAAGTCACTTTCCTGCACAGACTTTTTTTTTTTTTTCATATAATCAAAGTAGTTGACTGAAAAAATCACTAGTAAATATGCATTTCTCACGGCCAACATCTGAGATATTTTTTCCTTGTCCTCTCACTAGTAATAATACCATGTATTTCAACAAAGCTGAAGTGAGACCATTTCCAGGAGATAATTAGCTGCCCTATATTATTTTTGAAAGATCATTAGAGACCTTTAACATCCTCAAGAACAAAAATGCAGTAGCTTCTCTCTAAGGAAAAACGGCACTGTTCCCAAATTCAGTTTGTAGCTGTAGAATATGTAATCTACACTTATTTATTAGAAGCTAGATGCATACAGTATTGGGCTCTGCATCTACAGATTTTCATGACCAAGCAGATCTGTGCACCTAACTATCATTAGTACAGATTCCAGACTGTTTACCCAGTTCAGATTTAAATAAGATATGAGTTATATCTGAATAAATTGAATTTATTCTATAAAACATTAAAAAAAAATAAAAAAAAAGTCGCCTGGAGATGTAGCTCTTCTCAGAGAACAAAAACATAGTTAGAAAGTATTATTTTTTGGCTTCAGAGAAATCTCTTACTGTAAGATAAAAAGCTGTATAACAAATACAGATAGCTAGAAGATTTAGGGACTCACTGGACTCTCATCTTTCAGAGACCATGATTTCTTGGTAAAAATACTATTCTTCTTGCTTGCAGGGAAAAAATAAATCTTTCTTTCCTCTGTCTTAAATAAGGTGGTCAGAGAAACAGATGGGGAAAAAAAAAAAAAAAAAAAAAAGATCTATTAAAGGGAAAAATTCTGTCTTCTATAAAAGTCAGAAGGAATCAATGGAATAACACAAGACACTATGAAGGAAGAGGAAAACCAAAGGGAAAGTTGTCCTGTAGGGATTCATGTCACACTGTGGTAAGAGTAGAATTATACAGAAGAGGACACACTCCATTTTTTGCGGACAATAGGCACATCAGGGTATTTACGTGCTTCTGTTTTAACCTGCTTCTGAAGTAGAGTGTTTTGTTTATGTGTAATAGAAGTAGAGAAATATCAGACTGTTATATTTATTATGCAAGTTTCTAAAGAAAGTTGCTGTTGGTTCTAAATGACTTTTTCAGTTTTCATTGACTGTGTAAATAGAGTCAAAAGATTTGATTACAAAGGAAAGTATTAATTCAGAACTCCATCTGTAATTCACTGTCCACAAAAAAAAATGTAACTGGAATTTACCTTAGCTCTTTGGAAGAAATAGTCTAACAAACTCAGAATAAAACCTTGAATTGAAAAAAGGTGACTTGATAAGCAATATTAAATCCTATCTATATGCTTCTTTATTTATGAGCTTGAGATGAAAATTTGTAATGTTTCTAACTTTAATGAATTATCAAATAAGCTTGTAAGAGATTGGAGCAGGAAAGGAAGAGATTGAACATGTTGAGGGAGAGAAGGGAAAAGGATAGGGAGAGAAAAATAAGGAGCTTTTCAATTGCATTCATATTTTTAGCTGCTATAACTCTTCAGAATTACAGTTGTAGGAAGAAGTATTACTTTTTTGAAAATTTCTCATAACTGTTGATGAAGGTGAAAGCCTGAATATCAACACTGTCCTCTGTGAGGAAGGAAAAAGGGTGTTTATGTTTTTCAATTTGAAGTAGTTTCACATCAGTATTTTAGTACAGATCTGTAATACTTAAGAGGGTCCCTATGTGTTATTATGCTAGGGTGTGTTGAGTAATTCCAAACATAGATGTGTGTGAACATTAGATAGTTGTCTAGTTAAGAAAGAAACTCACAACATTACTTTATATACTGCAGAAAAATAACAGCAAAGTTAAAGGTTGTGACAAAATCCTAATCTGCTCTATCAGAAATGTTTTGACAAATTCTGAGTTTTCTGCTACAGCAGACAATATCCTGTTTATCTGATCATAGGCATAGTATGATACAATGAAATGGATCCTGAACCCTGCACTTCTCCAAGCAGTAAGAATCCTGTCAATACAGAAGTAAATTAGAACGTGTTCAAAGAGTGGAATATTTGTAGTTATATGGAGAATTTTAGCATGCATGCAGGACAAACATGGTAAGAGCTCACTGGGGGCAACATCTTGCTGTTACTGATATGGAAAATGAAAGATGAGGGAACAAGTGAAAAAAAAATACCAGATTAATGAACCTACCTGTATTCACCAAGAGAAAAAATGCATTCAGGCCCTTCAAAAGGAGAAGTAAAAACTCCAGAAATGGAATCAGTACAGCGTAAAGCTGGTACAAATACACTATAGCACAAAGCACTGAAACCTACTTCACCTGCCCAAAAGCTAGTTCAGACTTCAATTTTTTCATTTATTTATTTTTTTATTTAAGAAGTTTGCTTCATTGTTCTGACAATTTAAAAACAAAGTTAGGACTTTTGGAAGAAATTATCAAGGAGAATGTAGCAGCAGCAAATCCTAAAGTCACTGCTGTGATTTATTTTATTCTGTTTCAGCAATCCTGGTAGAGAGGGAATTGAAACAGTGGTATCTGTGGTGAAGGTGGTGGTGCACTTTGAAAAGATCTGAAATGAAACTGAGCACTAGTTATTAAAGCCACTCAGTGTGGGCAGATGCTGAGGGTGCTCTCAAGACATTCTCAAAAATGAAAGAGTAATACAGATAATAATTAATCAAAATAGAGCCAGAAATTGGAAGTGCATGTAATATATTTGTAAGAGCCATATAATGTAATGAAAAACGATGCAAGCTTAAATATCAAATAACAGTGAATTTCTAGCATTCTTTCACTTTTGGTGCAACTACGTATTTATTCAACTTTGCATTTCTTCTTGGAATTACTAACTTAGAGAAGTCAGTGCAAAAATATATATATATTTATAAGGCAATGATAATCTATCAGTTTGGATGTAGATTTGATCTAGAACAAAATGTTCTTTCTGAAAAAAAGCAATCTTCTACTTCATTGTCTTCTCCTGGGGAAAGTACAGTGCTCTCTGCTTATAATTTGTCACCACAGCAACTTTATTTCTAAAAGTCAACAATTTCTTCTGTGCAAAAAAGATAAAAATGTTTATGGTAATGATTAGCAGGGATCTCAGTAGACTTTCTGTCATCTAATATTTTTTTTCTCTTGCAAAGCCAATGAATCCTCTAATATTTGTATCAGGACTGAAAAGGATCAAGAATTATAGGAAAAAGAAACTATATAATCTTAGAGTGTTAGTATATAATCTTACGCATATATTACTGGTTGCACGAATTTAGTAGACAGGTCATAGTTGTACATTGATATTTTCAAAGAACTCCCTATAAAACATGAAAATAGTATATTGAGTTATTTTACATCATTCAAGAACTGCAAAAATCAACATATTCACTGTGTCTCATTACAACTAGAACTTCAACTCTTTCTATGCAGTTCCCTCCATATTTCTCTAACATAGTTTTATTCTAAAAAATTAGAGCAGTCTCTCCCTAGCCTTTCTGTCCCAGGAAAATTACAGCATCTGATTCAGACTTTATTAATCATAGAATAATTTGAGTTGAAAAGGACCCTTGAAGGTTATCTACACCAACTCTTCTGCAATGGACAGGAACATCAACAGCTCGATCAGATTGCTCACAGCCCCATCCATCCTGATTTTGTATGTCTCAAGGGATGAGGCATCAATCCCCTCTCTGAGCAGACCTCTTCCAGTGCTTCACTACCCTTATTGTAATAATTTTTTTCCTTATATCTGGTGAAAATCTACCCTCTTTTAGTTTAAAACCATTTCCTCTTGTCCTGTCACAACAGACTCTGCCAAAGACTCTGTCCCTTTCTTTCTTATAAAAGGGGATTTTCTAAGATTTTCTGTAGCAAGAATCTTTGTCCTGCTGATCACTAAATGCTTATAGGTTTTTGTGTTCTGGCCCTAAGCTAGAAAAAGAAAGTTAAACAAAACCGACACACCAAACACATACAAACAAAAAGAGTCTTATTGCTTCTTTCTCTTTCAATAAGACATTCTTAGATTACATTCCCAAAGCATCTCTAAGGCCATCTTTTCAGTCCTTAGTTGATACGTTAGCCTGATTCTTTCCACTGGTTTAGGTAAGTCATTACCTTGTTTATTCTAGGATAATCTCAAAAGGTCTAGAAGATACCACTTTCTCCCAATCCTCAATTATTAATAATGAATCAAGTGTGACTGGAGAAACTAGCTCTGTTTTAGTGACCATCACAGACCACGGTACATAAACCCAATCATTCAATAGTTTCCATTAAAAAGATTAAATTAAAACTGATGGGCTTTTCCCCTCACCCTCTAATTACTCTTTATCAGTTCTTCCTGATGTGAAGTTGGAAATGTGAAGTTGGGTAAGACCCCAACATGACTGGCAATGAAACCCTTCATAGTTGCAATGAAATCACGGAGATAAGTATAGCAAAACATCAGAAAGTAAGTTTTGAAAACACTATAAGTTATGAAGAAAAAAAAAATATTAAAAAATAATGAGAATAAGTTAAGTTTGATAATGTTTCTATAGTCTCATCTTACATGATTGCTGACTATATCAGAAGATAAATTGTAAAATTGCTGAGGGTATTTCTAGCTCAATATTGATGTAGAATCATTAAGAGATGTAAGTGTCTCATCTCTGCTGACTAACAAAAAAAGAAAACCATGCAACTAGCTGTGAGAACACAAAAATGAGGCAAATAAATAGAGTGGCATTATTATAATGTCATACCACCAATGACTGTAATTAGAAATGCAATACTGATGTCTGCCTTCAGATTTTGTTTTTTTTAAAGAGTCCGGGTATTGTTTTTATAAGTAGAACTTGTGCCACTCAATAAACTTTGTGTCTGACAGACTTTGAAAGACAAGACACTCATTTCTTACACTGAATTGGAAAACTAAATTAACACTTCATAGATTTGATGACTGAAAAGTCTATTTTAGTATTTATCTTCAGAATATTTTTTTTTAATCATGTATAAATGATTATCCAGTAAATAATGCTGATTTGTTATCAAGAACGAAAAAGTTTAAAAACCTGTCTAGGGAACCTCTCTGAAAAAAAACGTGTAAAGTATTGAAAATGGGTTTTTGCATGTCTGTGATCAACTCCTTGAAAATTGGTGGAAAAGAGGAATTAAGAAATGTCTAAAAATAAAAAGAATTATTAGTGGTTACTAGTTAAGCAATATTTAGACATATTTCTTCAATTTTTCTAAATTACTTTTTGTTTATCTGTTCTGTTGCCAGTTATTCTCAAAATACTTTTTTTCACGTCATCATATACACTTAAATGCGTTAACACAGTGCACTAACTACTCTTTAGTTTTAAGAAATACTTTTTTTTAAGCCTGTAATATATTACAGCTGTTTAAAACCTAATAAAAATACAGCACACGTCATTTATTACCCGTCATTTCCATATAAGTAATTCTCATTCTCACAAAAAGTCAAATTTAAGATACTCCGTTAAAGAATTCCTTCAGACTTGTCAGTCTTATTATGTTAAAATTTAAATGACATATTCTGAGAAATTCAGTGTTGAATACTGTTGATCAAAGGCAATAGTGCAGTTGAAGTCAAATTCAGTGATTAAAAAACCCCTGAAAATGCAGTCCAGCTGTCAGTACTTTTCAGTACAGATTTACATCAAGCCACTTTAAACTTCTCTAATAATTCTTCAAGCACTCTCCTATAAATCAGATCAAAATGTATTCCTAGTCAAATCTCTTTTTCCTTATAAAATTTGATATTTGTCTGTCGGATGGATTCAAAAATTTACTCACAGAGAGTACTCTATGGTTTGTAAAAACTGATTCAGATTCTTTGATGGTCAAAAGAAAAGTTGTTCCTATTCTAGATCAAATGGAAGGGTACAACCTGATCTTTAGGAGATCTGATTTAGGAAGAAGGTGATGGAAATCGTGAACATGAAGATGGTGGTTTGGGTTTTTGTGGTCCCTCCAACCAGAGTTCCTGGGTTTGCGAAACTATTTTATAATTGAACTGAGATGGACCTACAACAAGAAGGGAGAACTGTATTTTCACTCATTAAATTTAAACTGATGAGGGAGAGAGCCAAGGGTGACCAAACCAAAGCACCAAAATCAGCTCACTACAAACCATAGAAACTGGCTTAATTGATTTCCATGGACTGGGAAGTGACACCACTTGATGACTGTACCACAACTACAAATTCAAAGTGCACATTCAAAACAGACTTACCTCTGTAGGATACCAAGGACACAGAGAATGAGGATGTTGTTTATTGATCTATCTGTAGTATGATAAAAGTACAGTTTGAACAGGAACACACTTTTAAGTAAAGAGTTCGTTATTGTGTAAAGAAGAGCCTCTCATTCTATCCCTGTCTTACTAGTCACTTTAGTAGTGTATACTGTAAAGCACCCCATGCCTTTCTGTTGGTGTTTTTTTTTGTTTTTTTTTGTTTTTTGTTTTTTTTTAACTAACAAGATTCTCTAGACTAAGGCAGGAAGTACATGCTTTGGAAATGAAAGCAGTCATAAGCATTAGATAGCAAGCCTGATGGTACAAGTTTCATCATTTCAGAGAACTATTTATATCTCCTGATAAAAAGATGCCACCAGGTATTGCACCTGCTCCTTGCATTTTGATGAACTGTTTAGCATTGTACGTGTAGACAGAAACATTGCTATTCTTGTTAGTAGGAAAATGGGCAGAAAAAAAAGCATTATGTTCAACAGTGGCTTCTGTGTGAAATCTCAGTGTTCTCAGTTTGTTTAATGAATCACCTTGTTGTACCCAAAATACATATTTAAATAGGTGATCTTTGTGGGCTTCAAATAAAAAACTTCTTCAAATAAACCAGTAGGTACTTTTGCTAATATAATTTAAGACCAAAGAAATGTAATGTTATCAATTTAAGTTTCATTTCTGTTTTGGCAAAAGACTACTCCCCTTCTGGTAGCAGAACCAGCTTGCTAAGTGATGATAGCTTATTTTGCATGCACATCTGTGCAGAGAGCCAAGCAATTCTTCGGTTCAGGTAGATAAATTACCAGCTTTCATATATGACAGATAGTTTAATGCATAGTAAAACAACTGCTGTGACTACTCATTGCTGCTAAATGTAACAGCAAAAAATTTCTATGACAGAAACGTAGTAAAGAAATATGCTATACTGTGGACAGATGTCCATAGGACATTAAAAAGAAATCTGTGTCCTCTTAGATTTAAGCAAACAACTACAGTAATATGATTTACAATAATTTATTTGATTCTTAGCATGTTTTATCTTAATAATGTTCATATAATATCAGTTGCATATTTATTCTTTCTCATGCTTTAAGAGTCCATTTAACTTCTGAATGAAGGAAAAAGCACTTAGAGGAACAGTCACTGATGACAGACTATTGTTAAAAAGCCATCTTATATTCAGATCCATCTGCTGCTATCCTGCGAGCAATGTGTTATAAACTAATAAAATTATTGCAAGGGTAGGAAAATCAGCAAAGAGAATTTAAAAAGAAATTCCATTTGTCTTATAGATAGAATAATTACATTGTTTTATGTCACAGCACTTTTTAAAAAAATATCATCTCTGCAAAATGGTCTTCATTTCAGATTGCTTCACAGTCATATCAGAATTCAAACTAGTAATTATTTCAATTGTCCATAAATACTGATTACATAAAAAATATATTTGTTGCACAATGCTGAGACATTTCAGAACTGTGAGGATAAGCCTAAAATACATTCACATTTCTGAAATGTAAGCCAGTATGAAAAATCACAGACACACAGAATTAGCATTATGATTAGGACAACTGATACATTTAAAAATATTCTGACAAGTCTGTTTTTAATTATGTATTTATCTTGTCATTTGTTAAGTACTACAAAATTTCTTAATATTTCCTAAACCTCTTCAACTACTTTGTTAAAGAAAAAAAAAATCACATAGATGAATACATTCTGCTTCAGTGCCTTGTCTATCCCATTGGTAGACACGAACACAAATTCCTATGGGTTTTACAAATGACTTAGGAAATATTTTTCTAGCTCCAAGTCTTCCCAGTTTTCTTGGTGAGGAATAGAAGCAATGATAGAAAAAACGTACAGCAAATTGTGAGTCTAGCTACATAAAGCTTTGTTTTCATTGCAATTGTTTGAATGGTTTATATCTAATTGATGAACCTCAGTGCCTGTGTTTGAATGACTTTCAGTTCCCCAGTGTCTCAATCAGCACAGTGCAGACACACAAACTGTGGGTGGGCTTCCTCACACTGTTACGCTGATGCAGCTTCTCCATCTTAAATGACCACCTGAGCTGAATGTGATAGACATTTTATCTGGGAGTTTATGCAGTCTTTGGCCTTTTCTGAGGCAGACTGACAGGTTTTTTTTTTCTGTATTCAACACATACAATTCACGCAGAACAAAAGTTCAAAGTGTAATTCTTATTTATTTAGTCCCAAGTATTTTTCTCCCTCCATCTCCCTACTCCTCCTTCTACCCCCCCTCAATTAATAGCAAGCTTATACCTGAGATCTAGAAGAAACTCTAAACATGAAATATAAAAGATGCAAGTGAAAGGGCACTGATGGCAGCTACTGAGACATATGGTTGGTAAAAAAATGAGACTGCATTAACACGTTCTTATATGTAACTACTCTTTTTAAAGATGGTCTTATTACAGAATACACAGGGGCATTTTTGTCAGTTACTGAGAGACATATGGCTGCTAAAAAAATAAAAATGCATTAACAGATTTTATATGCAATTTCACTCTTTTAAAAATGGTCTTATAGCAGAAAACACAATATCTTCCCTTTATTCTTTTCAGAGCAGTGATCAGAGGGAAAGGAGATTCATTAATATACACATTAGCATCAACAGGCAGAGAATGCAATCATTAGTGTCATGGCTCAGGTGTTTTGTGAATGCAGCTGTAGGATCAAATCATATCACACTAATGTAAATTGTAATGAAGCTTTCTACCAGATTTTCCTATTGTTTAGGTGTTAAAACTGTTTTGTCACAGATTTATGAAGTACACTGACAATAGTAAGCTAACCTTTGTTATCATCTTCTTCTGTTTAAAGAAATCAATAATCAAGCTGTCATAGTCTATTTTCTGCAGGTTACCCTTTTTCCTTCTGGTGGAGTGGATAAATACTTTAAAAGTGAGAGCTGTAGAAAGGGTATTTGACAGAAGTATTAACTTTTTGGGATTTTCCACTAGAGACAAAATTTCTAGTAGAGTCTAGCATACTCCAAATATCAGGGATAAAAGCATTACCTACGTATTAGTTTACAAACAAAGAACATTCTGTAGACAGATTTATAAAAAATGCCCCTAATTGATTTCAAAGTAAAATTTCACATTTTTGTACTTAGAAGAGTATCAAATATTTCTGGCTTAGTATAGTTCACTTCTGTATCTGCCTTTATTTATTATTTAACTAAATGCTATTGAGTACAATTAGGTCACAGAATGAAATTACACCATTAATGATGAGGCCCAATTATGTACTTTCTACAATCAACCTTGGAGACAAAGCAATAAAAAGACTCACCAAAATGGATATAACTGTTTGGAATCAAAGATATTTTTACATATCATATATACATACTATGTAAGTAATCTGATGAAAAATAAATATAGAGCTCTGAACCTTCTATTAAGAAATGCAGGCTTACCTGAAAAACAGGCCTTAGCCTCCAGCATGGTTCCTAAGAATGCTATTTTTTAATGTTTCAGCTGGTTTAAGCACAAGATATGCCCAGAAGTACTCCTTCCTCTGCTCTTTAGAAGTCTAGCAAGACTTCTCTGGTGTCTAACCCCTATGCAAGTTGCACAGTAAGTAAGATCAATTCTGATCCGACAGCAATACTTTCTAGTGAATAAGTGGGCTGAACCAATTCCATTGCAGTCATGTTCATTAGGTTCAATAGAGAAACTGGATCTTTCCTGGTAGGTAAAGTCTGTTCTGTGCTTAATTCCTCCCTCCCCCTCCAACTAGTCTGATTTTTCATTCTCAGTCCAAAATTCCACATACTCTTGGTGATAGTTCTAATCAGAACTAGTAGTGAACTTACTTCTACTATTTAAAAACTTATCTTAAATTTCACTTGGTGCAGAGTGAAAACTCTATCAAAGTGCCTGAGCACCCTTGAAGTTTAATTGACCTCATTTACATATCTTGTTCTGACAGAATCATATATTACCGTTCCATCCCATGGGGAGAAAGCAGATCACAATTTTGTCACTTGCATATATAAAATCAGCATACCAAAGGTTTATTCACATTAGGAAAACAGTGTTCTGTGATTTTGGATACTTCTGTTGAATACAAAGTGTCTTGCTAAACGGTTACCTGTACTCCATCATTTAAATGGAAATGAATACATTAAATAAAATTCTTGAGGTACCATATGGTGTCTTCAATGACTATATAGGATTTTAATACATATATCAATGGCTTATAGTAAGCACAATATTCCAAATGTAGGAGCTTCTTTTCCTTTGGCTCCAAGCACAGTTAAAAAGTGCTACTCAAATAATATTGGAGCTGAACCTTGACCAATGGATTTCTCACTGATGGTTTTGTGGGCACATGTTACATAAATCTAAGAATTCAGAATTCTCATTAGTGAAGAGGAATGATTCAGACATTGATGGAATGATAGAGATTCACAGTTGATGATTTTCATGACTACTATTTAGAGAACTGGACTGAAAGAAATCTGTGCTGACCTGAGCCAAAATTTAATGCAGCTCAGAAAGGTTTGAAGACAATTTTTGGCAAGAAGTATCCAAACAAGCTGGAAGGCTGCAGCTGTGATACTCACATTAGGGGTAATAAGAAAAATAATTAAAGTACATTTTCCTAGTCAGACCAAAGGCCCATTTTTATTTTCTGTCACACTTCTGGCTGCAGTCAACAGCTGATAACTAGATAAAAAAAAGAATATAATAAGAAATATGGGATCTTCCTCATTCGTACTTTCATAGAGGTTCAGGAACTGCTTGCAAAACCAGTATTACATATTCAGATGTCTTCAGTAGTTTTCTGAAACCCTACCCATAGCATGGTGTATATCTAGAGGCTGTACTTGTAGTGTTTTCTTCATACAGAATTTTGATGTAGTTTAGAAATTTTTTTAGGGAAATTATGTTCAGCTTTTAACCTAGTGCTTCAGAATGAACTTAAATGCCATCAATCAACTTTTTTGTTTGTAATCCTATCTGTTCTTCCCTTTTTCCAAATAACATAATACATTACAGGAATGTGTTTTAGGATTCATTTTATGGAAGCATGAAATGAAAAGAGCACAGAAAGTATCCTCAGTCATGTAAAAATGAAAATCTAAGAATTAGTGTCAGCCTGAACATCAGTGCAGCATCAAGATAGAGCAACCATATTCAAATGGAGAACCAGATCTCCTCCAACATCTTGTTGCCAGTGGTAGTTTTGTTTTCTAAAATATTCTCAGGTAGCCTCAAGCTGTCTCCAGCTGTTATTTACTCTAATGAACTTAAAGAATCATTCCACAAACCTGGAAGTCAAAGGGTTGCATAAGCTGAATATTCAGTAAGTCTCATCCTGGTTCTGACTTACGGGTTCTTTCTCCACTCAGTACAAGCCTGAAATGGCAGCCTGCTCTTCTGTGGGAAATCATTTGCCCCATTTCTTAGTAAATACCAGAAGGGAGATTAATGGAATTGTTCTCAGTCCTTCACTCTGAATCTTTCCCTGAACAAGTACTTCCTAGGACAGAAATACACAAGTAAAATTATCCTGTAGCCCAATAGTTACAGCATTACCCTGGAGAGGAATAGATACAAATTCTATTCCCTGTTCTACTGAATACTTAATGCAATATATAAAATTTTCTGTGTAGTAGAGACAAAAATGTCTAGTCCTTTAATCCCAGCGAGGCTTAGACTTGAGGTAAGAAATAACACACTCAAAGTTGTGGAGACTAAAATATCTCCTAGCAAGTAAAGAAGCAAAACTTCATACATAAAAAGTGCCAGAGAGTCGGTGAGCTCATCAGTATTAATAAGATTATACAGGAGAGACTTGTGGTTTTGGTAGCGTAGAATTAAGGCAATCAAAACCTTGATAAGAACGCTATTGTCACTGATTGACCATCTTTTCTGAAAACCATCAGCCTGGAGAATTACATTAAGTCAATGCTATGAGCAGAACTGTTTGCATACTGCCCATGTAGGAAAGATGACAAAAGATAAAAGAAATTTTAAGAGCCCTAATTACAGACTTATTGCATTAGGAAGTAGGAAATTAAGAAACTTAAAGAAGGAAAGAAAAAACAAGTAAGAACAATGAATAAAACTTGCTGGGAAGATCTTGAGATAGGGCTAAACAAATTTATCATCTCAGCAGATGACTAGAGAAGATTCAAGTTCACAGGTGCAGCACCTTTTATCAGTTGCTGGGGGAAATTTGTGATCTCATGACAGCCTTCATTTCAACCAGCAATCAGTGCAACAGTGCTCCAGTACACTGAATATGTTTTTCTGAACAATTTTCCACACTAATCATTATTGAAGATTGTGCTAATTCCTCCTGGACAAAGACTGTTGATATTTAACTGACATTACTATTACAAAAACAAAAGACTGGAGACTGTTACTAGTTGCAATATTTTATATCACTGAAGATAAGATATCCATTGCTGGGGTAGGTAAACTCTCATGCATACATCTCATGTTTTTGAAGACATCTGAAGAGGTTTTAATGTAAGGTGCCATTTTACATCCTTTTAGCATGATGCTGCTATTACAAGGTGAATTATATTAGAGCACAATGTTTAAGGCACTTGGGGAAGATAAGGTGCTCTCAAAGACGAAGGACAACATTGTCCTAGATATGAATAAGTTATCAGTTGTGTCCTTAGGATAATTCATTATTTGCTATTTATGGCAAAGAAGAAGGCAGAAATGAGTTGAGATGTCCCAGGCCAATGAGCAGGTCATAAAAAATAAAATAAAATTCCTTGCTTACTGGATGATTAAAGCATTGCCCTTTTGTGCTGTGTAGTAAGTAGCATATTAAGTTGATTCCAGGAAAGAGAGAAAATGTGGACATTTGCCAATTTTATGAGCAGGTTTGTTAGTAAAGGTCAACATAAGGCTAATCAGTACTTAATTATTTTAATCTCCTCATTGAAATTGAAAACAAAAGGAGGATTTCTACCTCCTGTAAAAGACTCAGTAAGGGTTCATAAATAATTAAATCCAAAAAGTTGAGTTTACAAACTGTTACAGGTCTGATAATGAAATTAAGAGAGTAGAAATGGCTCCTTTTCGCTTATTCAAATCAAATAAAAGTAATGTATTTTGATTATTGTGCCAGACTTGAAACACAGACCAAATACCAAAGTCTCAGTATCTATTAGGTTTGACAGCCAACTCATTTATATGCAAGATGTCTTCATTTGATTTGGTGAAAATCAGTTTGGCTTTTTTTTTCTGCTCTGACAGATTTATATACTCAGTCCTGATCATAATTGCCAAGCCTTGTTTTGCTTAAGCTGTGTGCCTCTGCCACATTAACACTGAAATGGTGTGGGCTGGCAAAGCAGCCCACAGCTCTTGACACAGCTGTTTCTTCCTTTGACTATTGAAAGAATGTCTAGAAGACTGGTTTAGACATGACACCCAAATATTTAAACAACTCAACTCTCGCACAGTAACTTCTTCCCAGAAGATTTTCTATTACTATTTACATTGGTTGCTCTGAAAGTAACATCCCCTATTTATTTCATGGAAAGCACAACAGATGCAAGAAGCGTAATAACACTGTTTAATAGAGCAAATTCTCAGCTACAAAATGCTATTTTTCAACATAGGCAACACAATTAGCTATGGATTTTAGCCAGTGATGAATGAGAGGCTGCATGCTGTGTTTGTAAAAATCCACACCAGCATCACCACTGCTGAAATGCAGTACCCACTCCCTCACTGTGGTCACCTCCACTGTTTGATCTCCATAAAAATTCAGAAAGCCCTGATGAATGCCAATGGATGCAGGGTTTTTTTGTTTTGTTTTGTTTTTTTTTTTGTTGTTGTTTTTTTGTTTGTTTGTTTTTTAAATGCATGGAGGAATTCAATTCCACCCCTTGGCTTCGTACACACTTCCAAGTTAGGTGTCATTTTGCCACACTGTCCCTCTGCTGCCATATGTATCACAACAACAAGATGGAATATTGGTGGGAAGATTCAGCCTCTACTGCCATACCACCAACATCCACCTCTGATATCGTGGGCCAACATCATAAAATAAGAGACATTACTTTCAGAGCACCAGTACTGTTCAGTGGCTTCCTGGCAAAAACACTTTACCAACACTTGGTAGTGAATCAGAAGTTTTTACTTATATTAATTTAATGCCATAGTTGTAAAAGTATCTGGATAGCATTGTTTGCATATTTAATTCCCCTTGAAAACAAACCATAACTCGTCTTTCTTACTTCAAGTCTTTTTTTCTTTTTTAAATCATTTTTCGTTGTTTTAATTAACGGTAGGTTGAACATAGGTTCAAACTAGAATGAAACACTTCTCCTTTCTCTTCCACTGAATGTTTCTCACTGGTTAGTTTCAAAAGTAATAAAGGCAAATCTGAAAGAATAATTTTTAGCTGTCAAATTTCAAATATTGATCTTATCTAAAGTAAATATACAGAAGACAGATGTTATTTTCTCACCTCCTCAGAAAATTTTGATATTGTTTCCTCATTCCTGCTCCTGAACAAGATTTTTTCCTTGTAAAAATGACTGAGCTTTCACTTAAGAATATTCAAAATTTAGTATCTCTGTTCTTACTTCAGATAGGAATATCCAAAATTTACTTCAGAAAACCATATAGTTTAATAACAACTATCACAAGAGCAACTATTGTTTTGCTAATTGCAAAGACATTTTCCATAATTTATTATCTCCAAATATTTAAAAGTAATGCTATCCCTCTGATTTATTTCAAATGAGTGCAGGTTAGAATTTATGAAAGATGACACATCTTATGTCCTCTTAAAAGCAGGGTTAATGAGGGAAGCAACATATCCAAGTTATGATCTTTATTTCTTAAAGTGTTTCTGCAAATAACATTGCAGGATTCTTTCCCAGTATCCATCTCATATACAGGGAAGTTAAGATGAGGGCTGAATTCCTCTTTTAAATGAGGATACAAATGATGTATTTTATTTTAAGCGATTAGGTTATACATTCAAAAAGCTGAACAATCTTTCTCTTACTTTCCATCCTTATAACTTGAAAATAATTATCCAGTTTTCAACAACCACATCTTTGGATTGAGATGCAGAATAGAAACTTTTGCCTCAGAGTCCATACTACTTCTGAATTATAAGCAGTTACAGTAGATATTGTGAGCCAGTTGTGCTAGCAGTGGCACAGAAAATACTGCAGTATTAGATTTCTGTAGCAATCAATAGGAAAGCACTGGCAGAATCTACCCTACGGTAGTTTTCTTACCTAGCATAATAATTAAAGCTGTATTTTTAAAGCAGTAACCCAGGACAGTGTTTTCTGAGACAGTAAAATGACTGCAATCAGTACACTTAATTAACCATCTCCTATTTCCCCAGAGGACTTTTCATGTGATTTTTGCTCCATCTTTAGCTCTCATTAAGTGTTTTCTTGACCTTTCAGTCTAAAAATCAACAAAAGGCATTTCTTTTTTTAATAAAAGATTGATTGCAGGAGGTCTGAGACCACAATCAAAAGAAAAGGAGACATAGTCTATGCTCCAAACGTATCAAGTTTGCTAGACAGCTAATGACATTTAGCCCAATAGCAGCACATACCTACCTATCAGATGCAACATAACAAAAGAAGTCAAAGGAAACATGAACAAATAAATGTTATGCTATAAATCAGAAACAAATAGAGGCACTGTGAGAGAAATCATTTAGTAATTCTATCTAGACATGAATATACAGTTTGAAGAATCTACTAAATAACTAATAAAGCTATTCCTACTTCAAATGCAGGGAATAATGTTTCAATACATAGGTGTATGGGCAGCAGCATACCTAAAACTGAATGCATTTTGAAAGCAGCTGCACCTTGTTTCTAAATGCATATTTCTCTTTACAAGGGTTTTTGGCAATCTCATCTGATGTGATGTTAGCTGATCAAGTAGGTAGATTCAAAACATTTTCCTACATAAGTTTTTCAATACAATATAGGTGAATACATAATTTAAAAAAAAAAAAAATTGTATTTGAAACATCATAATTCTAACACTATACAATTGAAAGAAGCCATTTTGATCTTTTAAATATTTATACAGGGACTTTCCACAAGCAATCCATGAGAAACCTGACTTGGCTTTGAATCTTATTTGTGATATGCTGTCTTGTTACTTCAGCTAATCTACACACTATTTATAAAACCTATCTGAAAGCCTCCAAACCAATTTAACTATTAGTAAATTATGACCAGCTACTCCTGAGGGTCAGAATTCTTGAAAAGCATAGCTTTGGGCCATGGTTCAGTTCTACGTTGTTATACATTTATTTCTGAAAGTCTAAGACATCACACACTTGACTTTAACCATAAATAAAATGAAAAGAAAGGAAGTGGTCCATAATATAACTATCTTTAGTTTAATTCTTCTCATTAATGTACCTTACTGGTTGTGGCATGCACTTGTTTTACCCAGTGAAGGTTTAATAGCCCTGTTTCTTTTACCATCATCCATACACAAGCCTGTCGATCAATGACAATTATTACTTAATGAACATGTAATGATGGGTAAGCCCGGGGAGAAGGGAACAAATGAATCACTCATTATGGTCTTGATTGCAGGCTAGCACTGTCTCTTGTCAAAGTGATATGTTGTGCAGGTTTGTTTAGCCAACATCTTCAGCAGTAATCAGTATGATCAGATGCTTCAAAGTGCTGGAAACCTTCAATGACCTAAAACATAATCTACATCAAAAGGAGACACACACCCAGAAGGGTTTTCACTTTAATTGAAAAATCTTCTGAGTAGTTTAATAAATAAATAAATAAAAATCCAAACTTAGCGGTTTGTTTCTTCTGAACTTTTTTTCCCCTTCCTTCTTAAATATGATGAAACTTGCATTCTTCTTCTGGATTGAAAACTAAGCACCCTTATTAGTTTATGGAAAGGCCACTTTTTAAGGCAAGGATTGTTAACGTGAATTCAGATGAACTGTAGAAAAGCTACTTTGTGGAATGCTCTCTCTTTAGGAAGTAACGCTTTACTAAGTTACAGATATTAATCCCAGATATCTGGGTTAAGAAAGTAAACTTATTCAGAAGCTTAAACATGCAATGGCTAAATATTATTTTAACAACTTGTGACGTTCATGAAAAATTACACAGCTAAGAAGTTAAGGAATACTATGTTTATAAACCTAAGATGGCAAGAAGTCACAGTGAGGTACATCAAATCAGTATTGTGACAATTAAGTGTTTTGCTGTAGGAATTTACTTTGGTAAAGTTGTGAAGTTAATCCCTGTTCATAAAGCTGGAATTGAAATGCTCACATTTTGTGTTCTAGTAGTAGCATCACCAAAAGGTCTAGTCAGTCTTGAATATGAATTCCGCCCCTCGCCTCTACCCTTTTTGTTGTTTTTGTTAATTAGGTAAATCGAGCAGTGTTAAAATAATTCAAGAAAGGAAATCAGCCTCTAACACAATTCATAAGGAATTCAGATTAAATCTTGCAGGGAATAGGGTGAAAAAATCGACATGAAATTCTAAAGTGAAATGTTTTCAAGAAACAATGCTTTCCAACTAATATCTGTAGCTTAGTAAAGCGTTACTTCCTAAAGAGAGATCATTGCACAAAGTAGCTTTTCTACAGTTCATCTGAATTCACGTTAACAATCCTTGCCTTAAAAAGTGGCCTTTCCATAAACTAATAAGGGTGCTTAGTTTTCAATCAAAAACTAAAAAGCTTTCTAAGAAAGCTTTCTAAGAAACAATTTGAAGAAGAGAGTGCAGTTTATAGCAACTCCTTGTGCAAATTTTAACAAGATTAATCTAGTAAAAAAGGCAGAAAAACACACACTATCATGAAAGGCAGTCGTTCTCTGTGTTGCACATTTATTTATTTACTTACCTTCAACTTGAAAGGAATGTTTATACAAAACTTAGGAGAACATTTTTACAACCCAAAGTTATTTTCTAATCTGATCCACTATTTGCCAGGTACAGAGTACTGTTAGACATTCAAATAATAGGTTATCTGTAAAGCACTGAAGAAAAGCATTTTGTGTTTTCAAACATATCATTAGAAGAATGGTTTCTCAAGGAAAATAATAATAATAATAATTATAATAATAATAAAAAAAGAAAACCAAACAGATTTCAAAAGGTTTTCTGCCTTGATAAAATAAGGGGAAAAAAAAATTGAAAAGAATCATTTTAAGTTAAAGAAGGTAGCAGTTCCAGGGCAATGCCGTGTTGGAAAATAATTTAAATATTTAATTGTAATTCCTATTAACAGAGCCTCATAATCATTCTTATCTCCTAGAATAGCTTGTCAAACATGAAAAAACATTTATTACTGAAACAGACTGTATCTGGATAAGAATCATAAGCAGGAACATGTTTTAATTACCTTTGCCAATATCTGTAACCAAGGCAGTCCTCTTCATAAATTTAACTTTATGTCACAATTATTCCTTTCAATTTTATACGACTTATCTTTGTTTGTTGGTTTGGGTCAGGTAGGTTCATAGTTTTTGAGACTAGCTTGTCTGTCAAGTGGAATGGAGGACAGTTTATGAGTCGAAGATTTCTATTTTAGCATGTCATTTCCAGGAAAAAAAAGCAATGCAAAGACTATTTTAATCAGAATTTTTGAATGAAGGCATGGGCATTTCATAAATAACTTTGTAAATTATAATCAGTGTAAAAAGCTGAACTCCTTAAAAGCCCTTCTACAGTTAATACTGGTTACTTTTGAAGACACTTACCTTGGACGTATGCAATAAAAAAAGGGAAATGAATTTTGATACAAAATGAGGCTTTAACATGCTTACCTTTTTAATTAAAAAAAAAATCATTAAAATAACAGAAAACAGCTACAAGCATACGTATGCATCTTTTACATAATGCCATAGAGAAGCAATGAAAATATTCCACCTATCACTTAGTCACTGAGGTTTTAAAAGAGTTCCTGAGTCAGTGCCAACCACAGATTAAGGACAGAAGATGAATTTTTATGCCATATATCAAATGAACTAGAGAATAAATTGATTTCCTTTGTTTCCTAAGTAAGTAAAAGCAAAAAAATCCAAAAAACTTATGGTCAACAAGGACAAAAGATGACGACAACGAAATCCTCATCATGTAACGAGGAAAAGTACAAGAAGGAAAGCCATACTTAGAAATACTAATAATCATAATTTAAAAAGCAATCCTGCCCTCAGATCTCATGGCTGAATCAGAATCAGCAATGGCCTTGCTTTCTCTAAACACACAGGATGCC
Organism: Phasianus colchicus; assembly: GCF_987193195.1. NCBI lineage: Eukaryota > Metazoa > Chordata > Aves > Galliformes > Phasianidae > Phasianus > Phasianus colchicus. Next base: position 12,667,074 of record NC_143449.1, read on the forward strand.
TGCTGACATTATTCTGTGCATTTATGAGCGATAGTAAGTACATGCTACTGAAAATGCAGTACTTTGAGTACAGGATTAAGTCTTTTTCCTTCTATTTTTTAGTCAATGCAATATGATTCTTTAGTGCTCTACATGAGATTGCATTCATATTTAGTCTTTCTGTAGGTGATGCACATGAGAAGATTTTATAGATGTTTTGGGAAAAGATTATTTGCAGTTTCATTCTTTTGAAGGAACTCATAGTACTAGACATAGTACTAGACTTACGGCTGTGCTCTTACATATACAACCTAATACTTGCCTTCACCTCAGTAAAATCATACCAAAAAAGGATAATGGTTGAAGCACCCTCGAGACATGTGTTACTTCTTCCCTAGACTACTTTAGGCTTACATTCTAGAAGCTATTCTTAGAAATTCACAGTTTCGCCCAGACTCAACACAAATGATTCTTTCCTATATAAAAGTTCTATTCAGCTCTCTAATTTATGGATAGGCTTCAACAAAAGACATGAGTGTATTTGTATCATGTGAAAGAAGCTCCTTTTTAGCTAAGGTATTTGCCATCTCCACAACCTTGTCATACATACAAGCATATACTTTTATGAAGATGCTCATATTTTTTTTCTTCACCCAGATATAGTTGTAAAATGAAACATATTGCTATGATTCTGTGATGAAATGATAGAATCAGTAGACACAGAAAAGGCAACTGAGGTAATCTACCTGGAATTGCGCAAGACATCTGACACTGTCCCGCACCACATCCATTGGAGAGCTATGATGGCTGGACCATTAAGTGGATAAAGAATTAGTTGGATGGCCAGTAGGTTGTTGTCAAAAAGTCTACGTCCAGGTGGATGTCAGTCAGGAGTAATGTCCCCCAGGGGTCCATCTTGGAACTGATACTCTTTAACATCTTTATCAATGACACAAACAGTGGAATCAGATACAAGTACAGACTGGGAGGAGAGAAGAAATCATTGAAATCAGACCTGTAGCAAATGACTTGGGGCTCCTGAGGGACAAAAAGCTGGAGATGAGCCAGCAGCATGCACTTGCAGCCCAGGAGGCCAAGAGTATTCTGGCCTGCATCAAAAGAGAAGAAGCAGCAGGAAGGGGGTGGTGATTGTCCCCCTCTGCTCTGCCTTTGTGATGCCCATCTGGAGTACTGTGTCCAGGCCTGGAGCCTCTAGTGCAGGATATATTTTGAGTTGTTGGAGCAGGTCCAGAAGAAGGCCATGAAGATGATAAAAGGGCAGGAGTATCTCTCCTATGAATAAAGGTTGAGGGAGCTGGACTTGTTTAGACTGGAGAAGAGAAGCGTCCAGGGAAATCTCATTGCAGCCCTCCAGTACTTGAATGGAGCTTACAAGAGAGGGACCAGCTTTTTACATGGTCTGATAGTGCAAGGGGAAATGGCTTTAAACTGAAAAAGTGAAGCAAGGAAGATATTTTTTACTCACAGGGAGGTGAGGAACTGGAACAGATTGCCCCGAGAGGTTGTGGATGCCCCATCTCTGGAGGCATTCAAGGCCAGGTTGGATGGATTCCTGATCTAGTGGTTGACAACTCTGCCCACAGTAGGTAATCTTTAAATTGCAAGTCTTTACTCCTCACAAGTAGTGTTTGTTGTTTTTGTTGTATTTCTTTCTGCAAATAGGCCAGCTGATTTTAATGGAAACACTATCAGCATCTTCCACAGCTGAACACAAGTATGGTGATGAGAAAAACTGCACCTGTCTGGAACCAGATTCTTTCATTTTTGAAATGGTCTTAAGATTCAGAATTTCTCTTGTCTTTCTGAAATTATTTCTTTAATATCTGATACCATTACTCTGGGATGAACAATTTTGAAGACAGTTCCATGTTTTTGAAAGAAAATCTAAGAGAAGACTGCCAAATGAATGTTGAATATTAAACTATAGATCTTTAACAGATTTCAAAGATACTTATTTAAGCATTCATAAAATAGCATTTATTATATCTATTTTTATCCATAGTTTCCACTTTTTCCCCTTCTTTTCCTTACTTATGTTTGAGATTTGTTTTAAGCATCACGTGACTTGTTACAAATACATCCTTTGTGGCTTTCTTGTTTTTACACAAGAAAGCAAACAAACAAACAAAAACAAATCTTGCAATAGTCAAGGACGAAGACGATAGGCTATGTATTACCAAAGCTGTCTCAAATCAAGGCAGGGTACTAAAAATGCCAGCTAGTTACATATGCCACATTGCTCTCTACTATATAAATCCTTACCGCTGCTATGTTCTTTTCCTACTGAATGTAGAAGTATTAGCTGTAATTTGTCACTGTGGTATGTCAAGGAAGGAAGATTTGCTCTTAAAATTCCTCGTGGAGAGTAAACAGCAGCCTGCAGAGCAGCATTTGTTTATATCACTTTTGGTACGATGAATAACACACTTAGAAAGATATACTGAACATGAAACATGGAAGTGTAAAAGTTCTGACTTGTGTTAAGTATTCACTGCCATTTCTGCCAGTACTAATATACGAAGCCCATCTAATTCAGGCAAAGCCAATATAGGTCATTAAAATATATCACAACTAAAACCTCTTACACATAACTTGTCACATTCCCCTCTTTTATTTTTTTTTCACTTATCCAACATTTCTGTCCCCTACTTTACAGTCACCACATCTCATCTAAGTTCTGTCTGCTGTTCAGTGATAGAAGGAAATTATTCCTGCTATATATATCTATATATATATTTGTCCATATGTACATAGATACACCCACACTGCAAATGCTGAGGCACTATCCACCGCTGAAGCAAATTCTTCATGGATGACAAATTACATTGATGCAGTGTGCTCTCTACCCACACACCAAAAACCCCTAAGCACTGACAATGTTACACTGCCTGTAGCTACCACGAGACTGAAAATATTTAAGGTACTCAAAACATTTTTCCCAAAAGAAAGGAAGCAATCACCCAATCTATCTTCTAGTGCATAACATAGGTACTTTGGGATGTGACTGAAAACATCTTTGGAAGCACCAGAGTGGAAGAATTTCCTCTAATGAGGCAGTAAAACTACAGCTGTACCACATCCTAGTCAATAATTACTTAGCATCTAAAGCTACAGGGGAATTTGCTATAGATTCATACATATGTGAAGAAAAACCATTTGATTCACAGAAACGTTATAACTTCACTGACCTTTACACACTGCTCCTTCACAGATCATCAGATACCCACATGCCTACAAGCAGAACAAAAATCAGCTACTCACACACCTACCTTAGCTTAGTTGCATTTATAGAGGCACGTGGAGTATGGCCATGTTCTTTGGCCCAGGCTTCCTAATCACCTGAGCAGGGGGATTGCAGTCAGCTCTCCTTTTGTTGCAGCCAGTGAGACTGTGTTTGGGGAAAAAAATGTGTCAGTGGGCAAAAGTCAGAAAATGGGCCCAAACTTGGGTATTCTCCCATCATAAAGTTGGGAGCCATCTATTAACCCTTAGTCAGAAGTTGACAAGTGTCCCTGTATGCTGAGGTTCAGATATAGCATTGTCACGTTTACAGTTCTTCCTGCCTATTGCACAGCTGTGACTGTTCCTATAAAGTGTTCCTTAATTTAAGTTACATATGGATAGAGAAAATACTAGCATGCAGAATCCTAGCAAAGCCTTTTTTTTTTTTTTTTTTTTTTTTCCCAAACCATTGCTGCCAATTCAGCTGTTTACATTTGCTTTAAGATTCAATCTGCAGCTCGAGGGCAGTAATTTGTACATTATACTAAGGTTCTCAATTCACAAAGCTCATGAGAAAGTGATGTTACTGATAGAAAGCCAGGGAAAGAAAAACGTAAGATACAATATAATCACAGAACAAAGCATTTTAAACATAAAATGCATTGTATAACATGTTATTCTTCATAAAACAACAACTCTGACTTCTCCTTGATCGTTACCTCCATTGAAGGAGATTGTAAGTAGTTACTGTCATATTCTGTGCACCTGTGCAACACATACAGTCTTTACCTCCTAGGTAGGAGTCTGTTCTATACTTCTGTGTTTACAAAGTACACTGAAATATCTGCAGTACATTAAAATGTTATTGTTAGGAAAATACCTACATAGTACTACAGGTATGAGTTATTACCATCTCTAATGTAAATGATGTTTTACAGAGGTTTCTAATGCCTTAGAAACAGATGCAGATTTTATTTCCAATTTAGACATATTTCTACCTGCAAGAGTTATTTTTACTGAGTCATTTGGCAAAGATTAAGTGAGCTAGTTTATATTATACAAGAACAGAAAACAAATACAAGTTGTTTACAGTGTGTTGTTGTGTATGTTAACTTAAAGCATCTTAGACACTGATAATTCATTAATGGGATTTAAATCTTCAGATTTTAGACCCATTTGGTTAGAGCTCAAAAAAGGAAACTGAAGCATGCAAATCCTGGCAGTTGCTTTTTTTATGACATTATTCACTGAGTGTGTTTTACATAAATGACAATTCACAGTGAATTTTTTTATTTACAGTACAGGTAGAGAAATACATTGGAGTTATGTTCAGGGCTTTCAGAAACCTATAAGGAAGCATGCTGTTATCTCAGTATTTAAAAAACAAGACTAAGTGCATGCCTTACCTTTTCCAAACAACAATTATGTACCTAGTCCCAGATTTACTGGAGAAACCTTTAATAAAGAATGGGCCTGTCAAATTGTAAATGTAGTTCCCAGGTTAAGTTCTGAGGTCCGTGTGTACTGATGCTGCTCTCAGCCAAGTTTATTATTTTATTATACTTTCTATTGATTACTATCATCACTCTATTGACTGGCTGTGCACGGTGTTTGAGAAGGTTCAGAAGAATCAATAAAGCTGTGGGGATTTTGGTGGGAACAGGATGAATCGCCTATTGTGACCTACAAAAATAATTTTGTTTTAGAAATAAATAAAAGGAGGAAAGCAAATATAGGTGTCTTCTGAAAACTTGTACCACATTAGAAATTTATAGTTAACAATTCATCATTTTACAAAGGAAAATATGCAGTTAATAAATTTATCTTTAAATATATTAATGGTTCTGTATAGCTCAGCATCCTTCCTGCTGATGCTTCAGAAAGTATAGGGTGTTGTCAACAGGGAAAGGAGCTCTGTTCCAAATATACAACTTACCTGGGAGATCATAACGTGGCCAGCTTGCTCTCCTTTATCCTGTGTGGCTTTTCCATCAACTTTATGGACCTCGTGGCAAGGGATGAAGGTGAGCGGTGGATGTCACTGCATCCCAGAGTGCTTGAGATTGGAATGGACCTTTCAGCCTCCTCTGATCCAACCCAAGGCCACCTAAAGCTGGTTGCCTCCAAGGAGACAGTCTCCATAATCTCAGTAGCCTGGTCTAGTGCTCAGGCATCCTCATAGTCAGAAGTGTCAGAAGGAAACTTCATTGCCTCTTGTCTTGTCACTGAGTTGTACAGAAAGAGCCTAACTCTGTAATCTTTGCACCCTCTCTTCAGGTATTTACATAGGTTAAGATCACCCCAGCCCATTCTTATCTGGCTAGTAATTTATTCCATATTTACCTCTCCTATTTTTCCATATTTTGTTATACTATGATCTTATCTTAAACAGGGGTTTAAGGCTCTACAACATTTAAAAACAGATACTACAAAAATGACTGTAAAACAATTTATAGTTTGCATAGCGTCTAAACATACTTGAAAAAAAGAAACAACAACAAAAAAAGAGCTAGTATATATGTGTTGAAGGACTTTTTAATGTTTTTTTTTTTTTTTTTTCCCCAAGAATATTAGCCCAAACCATGAAAAGAATTAATTCAAACAGTTTTGCTACTTTAAGGTGTATCATTAGACAATGTAGTGTGAATAAAAAATATGTCTAATATTAATATTCCACAATACTGTAACTCATGACAAAGATTTAATGTGAACAGAGCAGGAATTTAATTAAATCATTGTTATATAACAGTGCCATAATTAAGACAGGTTCTTTTTTCTTAACACAGTAGAAAATGTCTGAGCTATAAGCCTTCATTTTTAAATATAAAACTGCATAAAAAGGTCTAAGTTTCATACACAAAAAAATGTTTCATTCAAGTTGCATCAAAGTAAAACAAAGCAGCATAGATTGTAGTCACAAGGCATGATACCAACGTAAAAAAATAATTTAAAATTTCAGGATTTATCCACTGCAATTTACCTCACTACTTTGTTAACCTTTTTGTTGTCGTCAATATGAACATTTGGACAAATCATTTCAAAATCTCTTCTAGCTGAGTGCATGTTATGTGGAGGTGGCCCACAGTATGGCACAGGCTGCTGATTCTAAGTGACACACTGAAACCACGTCCAAAAGAGATCAGGCTACAAAGCACTCCTTTATAAATCTAGGATTCCTTCCAAGGAATCAATCAGAGCAGGCAGGGGTGCATTCAACCCCTCCAATCTAATCAAAGGAATTAGTTATGTTTTAGCTCAAGTATGCAGTGTGAATCCACTAGGGCTGGGAACCACATAATGGTGTTTTATAGCCTTAGACAAATTTATCCAAATGAAAGATTTTACAGTCATCATGACCTGATACACTTATCAAGTTTTGTTCCTTTCACTAGCCTGCCCAGGTCGAGTCACACCCTACTGATTTAATACAGTATACCCAGCAAGGGAGATCATGTCCCATAAAGAGGAGAACATGATGTCAGGTAGCATAAAGAGCACTGATCAGCAGAACACAGCCTTTGAAATGTAGTCTGTATGCTATTAAAACTGAACCAAAACTGAGAAACTCTTATTATCATTCAACCTACAGTAGTAACTTAAAATAGATTATAATTGTGGCTGGTGTAAATTATTTTAACAATAAAATTTCTAATAATACCATTAAATGTTATATGCCTTTTTGAAATACAACACATAGGTCAATTTTTGATAAAGAGTAAAACTTCTCCAAGAGAAATAACTTCCTTAATTCCTCTGATTAATATAACAGTCAACTTTTCATGTGTTTAAATAAATATGAATGTACCAAAGAGGCAAGTATAACAGAAATGGTTACGAAAATATATTGCTCATTGAAAGCTATTAAATTTAAGCTGAAATTACAGCAATGCAGCTACTGTTTTGCTGTAGAATGGAGAAACTTACAGAGCCACAGATTCTTTCCTATGAAAACTTTGCTGTGCAGAAGCAGAATGTTGACATTTCCATTCACATTTTCAACACCAGCTACACTTTCTACTTAGAAGAAAATTAGTATCATAAAGCTCCACATTTATCATTTCATGGTGTTCTTCACACTTTTGATTCAGCATTTATGAGCTTGCATTGAGCTAGAAGTTTATTATTATCCATTTATAGGAAGCCAACATAATAGTAAATTATGTATTTGAAAACTTGGCTGGATGACATTTTAAAAGTTCACTGGGCTTTTTTTTTTTTTTTTTTTTTTTTTTTTTTTTTTTTTGGCAGAGTACAAATTTGTTGCAAACACTCAAGATCTGATAACTGATTCCCATTTAGATGTCATTGAGACATAAGTGCAATGTATTCTCATTAATATTTCATTGTGTAATTGTGTCTTACTTTGACACTGCCATCTAGTAGTTATTTGTCCTATGTCTAGAGAGCAGGTTGTAATCAGATAGGTATATTGGACTCCATTATGTGTCACCAGACATTCTTAGCATACAGAATGCTATTAAATTATAATTGTTTCTGGTTTATCCCTTATGGGAAGATGAAGAACAATCTATAACAATATGCACATTCATACAAGAACACACAAAAAATGTTGTCAAATACATTGAGATTCTGGATTCAAATCTTTTATTTCCACTAAATACAATTCATGTTAATGCAACAGGAAGTTTTGGGATTGTGACTGTATGCCAAAATAGTGGTTTAAAAAAAAAAAACAAGAAGAAGAATGTGACAACAGAAGATGCTCATTTATTAAATATACACAATGCAACTTAAAACCCAAACAAACAAAAAACAATCAACAAACCAAAACCCAAAGTTCATCTTCTTAATGTTTGGAATAGAAATCACTGTAAAAAGTAAGAAAAGAAATAGCAACAATGGATATTTTATGTGAGATTGCTTTAATATGGAATATATTAAACTGTATATATTATAAGTTCCTAAACTGTTGCAATAATATGGAGTAAAATTTATAGATGGAAATGCACTATTATATTTTTTTCCACCCTCCATAAAATGAAGTTCTGTTCTGTGTTACTTAGGGATAAATTAAATTAAAGCCATGATCCAGAGTTCATTCTGAAAGAAGAAACTCACTGTAAATAAGTGAAATGGAAATTGAAGGTTTATGAGTAAACAACTCATCTACTAGAAGAACTTCATAGGTAAATACAGAGGAGTGATACTACTATGAAAAGTTCCCAGAAAATTAGCATGTTGGTAGCAGATAAGCGAAATTCTGAAGTTAAGCAATTAGAAGAAAACTCCAACATGGCATGTCTTTCGTATTTTTCATTTCTGTGTTCGTGGGGATAGCACCATTCCTGTTGCAGAAGCTGAGGAAGAGACCAGGTGAGTCTGCAGCATCATTCTCCGACTGTGGGCAATGCAGAGCATAGTAAGCATGGTTTCCAGGTGCAAACTGTGTTTATATCATACTCTTCTTTTCCTTTAATGCATCAATTCAGGTTGCTCCCTCTGTGAAGAAGAAGATGTCAATGACTTATCCTGACTTCTTCCCACCAGGAAATTTCAGTTTGCCATAGAAAGCCTGAAGTGTTCCTGTATGGTTTCTTTAAGTCATCCTAAAAGTATCCAGCCATTAAATATCTTGTATTTTATTTCCACTTTTCAATGTGCTATAGATTTTTGTATTAGCAATAACAAACTGCATTGTGGAAGTTATTGAGGGAACAGCTGTGCAATTTGAATCCTGTGTAGGAATGAATTGGTGCTTCTGGCACAAGGGAAGGAATGAAAAGTGTTTGGGGCCTCTGGGAAGTTTCTGCTATAAGAACAACACTAAAATCATTTCAATTGTTACCTTTAGCTTTCAGTCCCCAGCCTTTAGAATAGCAGTTTGCTCCTCTGAAGTAATGCTCCACATTGTCTGCAGACTCCAACTGTTCCCTCACTGAGGATATGTTTGCTCTGTTCTGATTTTTTTCACTCCCCTAAGGTTGTGTACTAGGATACCACATGGATGCTGGGCTGAATGGTGGTGGTTATAAAACAGTTCCTAGTAAGAAATGGAGAAAACATATGTCAATTATCTTCAATTATCTTTATCTGTACTATTGTAGAAGGTTTGTATACACTCCAGTCAAGTACAGCACCTTTACACTTTACACACTTTAGCTCATATGATAAATGCCTCAACATATATTTTAGGGTGAAGAAACAGTCCTTGGCAAAAAGAAAGAAAGAAAAAAAAAAAAAAAAAAAGTAGAGCAAGTAGCAATATAACATTATGCAAATATGTATCAAAATTACTGTATTTCATAGAGAGTGGTTATCAGCTATCTATTTCTCAGATTTTTATAAGGTTATTTTCTGCATACAGTAGAAATACTCATGAAGTGTTTCTCCAAAGGTGCAAATGACTTTGAACTAATGACTGTACAGGAGGTGGTTAACCTGTTGTTATGCTTCTTATTGGTGGCATGCTCGCTTTTGTAAAGCTTAGTACAGAAAAGGGGAAAGAAGATCCAAGCATCACTTTGAACACTTTCTAATATCAGCATACAGAAATTCTAAAGAGTGCTTCTATTTTCTCCTTTGGAAAGAGACTTACCCAATCAGTTACCCACTTGGAACTGAGCCACCTTCATAATTACAAGACAAAAGATCTGAAAACAATTGGCATTTCAGTGTAGCAAAATCCCAATTCTACCATTCTGTAATGTTTCCTGAGAAATTGAATAGAATACTCCTGAGATTATTAGATTTGTCCCACCAAGTCTTTGACCTTTCAAAACATACAAAAGATCATGTGGCAAACCACTCACAGGAGTAATTTTTATTTTGGCTCTGACCTCTCCCTTTGACCTTGGGAGAAATGTTTTATGTATATGTAGCAGAGCAACTACTTTTATTATTTGAAACAGCAGAAACAACCATTTTTTAATATTCTTCTCATTCTCCTTAAATATACATGCATGAAACTATTGCATGAAACTTCTATAATTCTTGATCATTTAACATATAGGTCAGTAGAAAGTATCCATAATTTATATCCAATTTCCAACCTTGCAAGCCCAGATAACACAACTTACGACACTGAATTGTAGTAAAAAAAAAAAAAAAAAAAAAAAAAAAAAAAAGGCAGAATATGAGATGCTATTGTTCACTTACAGTGCAGCAATTATGTATGGAACTATTTCACTGGATTCTATGTTTATAACTTCTGCTGTCCTTCTCCTTAAGTGTACCGACTTTATCAAGTATTAGAAATGGACCTGACAGACCTCTATGATTAGGGCTGTCTATTTATTAGTGTAGGCAATTTTAAATTCCGTGTAATAGCTCTATTTTAATTATTGGAATTCGAATTATCTTTCACTGATCCCTCCCATGCTTTGGAAAGTCTGGATTGACCTGTTTCCATCAGTGAGGACAGGAATTAGCACTGACCTGATAATATTACTCCTCTCAGTACACATGCAAGGTTTTTCCTTGGCCCTAGTTTGAAACAGAATTGGAAACTTGACAGGATTAATTGTAATGCAATGAAAGACATTGCTGGGTTTGACTTCATGAGAAGTCACTTCAATTATATATTACAAACCTCTAAAAGTCACTATTTCTAGACAATGGCTAAACCTTCATTCAGAATTTCGTGATAACACTTCAAGCACTCTATTCACACTAGGCATGACTGAAAAAGCTAGATTCTGTATATGCAAGGCAGAAGATAAACAAGTATGCATACATCACAGTAATCATATAGAAATCTTGAAGTTCTTGCAAAAATTTTAGAAGGCCAAGTGTATTTATGAATTATTTCAGCAGCAGGAAATAAGGCTTAGGAAGATAAACAAAGCATACATGTTATTTTGTTGCATGAACCACAAAGAACTTGTAAAATCACAAAATGGAGAAAAAAAACAAAATTTACTTCAGATATCCGAAGCTGCAGGCAAAAATTTTACAGCACTAGTCAAATCTAAGTTGCTGCCAATTTATTTGGAAAACATTGACAATAATAAAGACTGAGCTATGTGCCCTCTGGATTTTAGAGACTGGAGCTCCATCATTTCAGAGGCAACAGTATGGCTTAGGCTTCAACTAGGCAATGCCCATCAGAGCTCATCTTTTTTTTAGTATAGATGGCTCCTTGACAATGAAAATCATTTGTAAAGAAGACATGAAGGCTCTGCAGAGATAAGCGTGCCTTGACTAAAGCAGTGAGTGGGTTCTCATCTCTTCACCCATACCACAGTGAAGATGCTCAGATTCTCTAAGCCTTTAGGCTCCAGTCAATGTACTGGACCCTGAAGATACTTCACTTTCTGCAGTCCCTAATCCAAGCTTTGATCTTTCACCTTCTTTTAAGTCTCAACCCCATTCTGCCTTTCAGGTGTCAATTTGTTTTTTTTTTTCAAAGTACAAGGGTTGTTCTCTTTGGGTAAAACAGAGTTTATCTTATGTATTTGGAAAAGAACAGTTTTGCAGTCTTAGATTTTCAAGAATACAAAGGTGAACAAGAAACAAATATCACTGAAATAGTTGAATATTCAATATTATTAACAATTCCCCGCCTAGTGAAGTACAGATCTTGAACAAAATTTCTCTGTTACTCTGAGAGACAAAATTACATCAGATACTTGGCAGAATGGTAGTATATATATATATAAAAAAAAAAAAAGAACAAAAAAGAAAAAAAAAAAAAAGGATGCTCAGCTCCTAGTCTACCTTGTGGCTCACAATATCTATATTCACTGTTACACAGTTTAAAGAGTAAATCTTGTTTTTATCTGGATATGGAGTATACTAATTTTTAATAGTTAAATGTGATCCAGACACTTAACTATACTTCCCTTCTTCACAGACTTTCAAGTTTGGGTGTAACACAGGTTCTCTCTGATTTTCACTGACTGCTATATAGTTGTTTTTTTTTTTTTTTTTTTTTTTTTTTTTTTTTCAATTTTGAAGTGTTATAACAATAAGCTACTAGGAGAATAAAAATTAATAGGAGTGATATTGCAGATACTGTAATGTGAGCAAAATTTTATGAAGATGTGTTTATTACCATAGAAATGTAGGAATCAATCAATACAGTATTTGCAGAAAAACATACCCTTAGCTCATCCTGATGGAAACCTCTTGCCTCTGATAACGTGCACAAGTACAAAGTGCAAATATGAGGAAATAACTGGAAAGAAGCCATTCTAGGGTGAAGATCAGTAAAATTCAGCTATATTTCTTGTGTCTGCTGCTTTGCCACTAGAATTTATGGAGGACTTTAAGTCATGTCATCCATCATAGACAAATGCTGAACAAGAAGATGGAACTATGCTGTTCTAGAAAAGCAAACATTCAAGAGCATCACATGATTTTATTATTTTTTTCCTGCACAGATACTTTTGCTTTGCCTTAGTTCATCAGAATGATGAAAATCTGCAACTCTCTATTCCTATGTCCTCAAGGCCCGATTTTTAGTCATCTTAATGTAGCACTGTTACACAAATATATGCACACTCATTATTTCTTTATTGTATATAATCCTGCTCCAGTCAAAAGACTAATTAAATACATCCAAAAAGACCATGACTACTCTTATCCATATCAGGGTGCTTTCATATATCTATGTATACAGCTATGCCTTTAAACCTTTGTCTCACTCCAATTTATGGGAGGGAGAGGAGGGTCTTTTAATATATGTATACCCGGCATGAGATTAACAATGGTTCAAATGTTGGTCCGACCAGTTTATTAATCTTAATTAGGGAGATAGGGAAGGGAAGGATGAACGCTATTATGAATTAGGGTAATGGGGAAGGGAAGGAGGGTGATAGAAAAGATAGGAAAGAAGAAGCGAGGAGTCTTTATAGGAAGCAAGAGAGAGACAGTCACCACCATGGATCCAGCGTGGTTTGAAGTTCAGCCACTGATCTTCAGTAGTGGTGGGCATTGTTCTGTTGATGACTACAATGGTGACCATGGCAATGATGTCCCCTTTTCAATGGTTCCAAAGTGGTGGAGTCAGCTCTCCTTGGAATGGCAGCTTCTAGCTTTGCAGTCTCAGCAGAAACTCCTTTGTTCCTATCTTCCTGGACTTGCCAGCAGATAAGAAGGAGCAGGGAGGCACCAACTTGTATCTTGCCTTCACAGGATACAATGGCATCATCCCCCAGTTTCCCATAGGAAGCTGGAGTTATTTAGTCACAGGCTAGATCTTCCACCAGTAAACACTCCTGAGCACTCTCTTCCAGAGGCAAACAGCTAAAGTTGTCCACACAGTGATGTTGATTGCCACAAGGCTACACCCATCACTCATCTCCTACACAAGTCAGTCTTATCACAAGAAATACCTCAAGAAGCAAGCTTTGAGCCAAAAAACAAAGAAGGATTCTCACAACCGTGCAGTGTCATTGATGACCAGACCAGACATTGATCAGCACTTTCACACGGGCAAGACTTTGTTTTTTCTTAAAAAAATACATCATACTGCTAACCACACAGTCTGCAGACAGCACCAAGCACATACAGCTGATTACTGAATTGGTGATAAGGAATTATAGTCATTTGTTTGATGGATAAATCCAAGCATGCTGGAAAAATGCACACTGAGAGTGTGCTTCTGTTTCCATAAGCACATAAGTGTGAGACTGTTTCCATAAGACTCACTGTCTTTTAATTATAGGATATCTGAACAGACAAAGCAAAGTTTGTGGGAGCTTATATAAAATATAAGGTTTCCTAATATAAACCTTTACATCAACTAATACTAGCAAAAAGCAGTTTTGAAATGTCCAAGCATCCTTCTGTCTCTGTAAACAACTTGTTACAGGATGGGAGCTAGAACTGCCACACTCACCTCCTGAAGGAAAGGAGAACTGCAGTGGTAACTCCTGAGCCCACACAGCTACTGATAATGTCTTTGCTACAGCCTACAGATGGATTGATGAATCTGTACAACAGCTTTGGTTGCAGAAATACATTAAGCCTATAAAAAATGCTCTTCTGAAATGGAAACAAATTCATATTCAATACTATATTAATTGAAATTACTAATTAGTGCTGTATGGAAATACAGACAAGTACATCCTTCAAAATTAAACCCCAGACAAAAGTGATAAAATCCAAACCCAAAACATAAAAGATTTTCAAAAAGTGGGAATGAATGACAAGAGAAATCAATATCAGCATGATTTATAAAGAAGCATACACAAAGAATAATATGTCAAATCCTCAGGTAAGATTGGCAACACAACCAGCCAACTTTATTTAACTGCCCTCTTTGTAAAGGCCAAATATGTAGCTAAATACTAGGAGATACTGCTGAAGGTTAACTAACAAATAAATGCTTACAAAAAGCAATGGTTTGATATAAAAAGAAAGTCTGATGAATAAAAAATGGAGGGTAACACAGCTCCTCTTGGACTTCCCGCTCACAGATTGCTTACGTGACTAGTCAAGTAGAGACAAGCAATGATGTGGTGTATCCATTTTGATAAATGAACATGGAAAATGACTCAAAGAGAAAAAAAAAAAGGCTGTATTCTGATATCACTAGCACATACTGCTAATGAGTAGTTCTGCTTTCCATGATTTCAAAATGTCACAAAGTAGGCACCATTTACTATGCTATCAGACTTTTAATCAAAATTGACAGCACTGTTTTTCTGAAATAGTCTATGCTGCTACTTATACTTCTTAAATCTAATTTAATAGTCTTGGTGATTATATTGAAACAGATAAATTGCCAGCTTGGATACAATTTATGAACATAGTGCAGACATGACAAGAAAAATAGTATGCAGGATGTATACATATATGACTAATATTGCTCTCTTTTTTCTCTGTTCCTCAGTAAGTTTCCCTTTAACAGCAATTATCCTATTTATTATTATTTTTTGGATGGATGGGAGAGGGAACACAATGAAAAAAGTTTTACTTTTATTAGAACTGTATTTCTACTAATTTCTTGCTCTTTCTAGTGTTTTTCTTCTAGAATCTACCCTTACCATGAGGCAAGCAAAGGCCAATCAGCCCCATGAATATCCCCACAAACATTCATGCTGCAAACTTGTGTTTTGTAGATCATAAATTGCCTTATCAGGGGAATATAAACAACCTTGGACTATAAGCACTACACTGCAAATAGTCTTTAAATCAAGATATCTTGTCAACTGATGTACATTTTTTAAAAACTACTCTCTAGTCTGTTAGATTAGCAGTTCACTTTTTATGATTACTTCTTTTATTAAGGAAACTTAAATCCTGTTGAGAAGAGCTTATTTAGGTTGAGCTGTCACCTTTAGCTTCAGAACATTAAGTCTTGACAAATGCTTCTTTTGAAGTCTGACACCTGTTTCTTTGGCATTTCCCACTTTCAGGAACTCACTAGACTATAATAATACTCAGCACAGCAGAAGTAAAGAGAATGAATTAAAGCAGAAATGCTTTTAGACGTGAAAGTGCAGCACAAAAGAGCATCCCCTCGCTCAAGTTTTCTCAGTAGTTTAGATAGAAGCTCAGGAGAGCTCATCTCAAAGTTGTATTTTTTTCTTTAATAGGAATCTAATGCCCATGGAAGAAGGCAGATTAGCAGCCCTAGAGACCAGACAATTCTATCTTAAAACAGATACGGATCAGCAGGAGAAGCCAAGTTTCTTTGCAGCTGCTTTCAGAAGTACAGGGAAACATCCTTATTATTAAGACCTTCTCTTAGGCCAAATATTAGGTATTTGCTCTTTCTATAACTAAAATGCTTGAGGGAAATGTTTCTCATACACTTTGAAACATGATTTTGTTGGATTTTCCAATACACTTGTCTTCATGAAGATTTTAACAGTAAATTTCTTC
This sequence comes from Phasianus colchicus, assembly GCF_987193195.1. Lineage (NCBI taxonomy): Eukaryota > Metazoa > Chordata > Aves > Galliformes > Phasianidae > Phasianus > Phasianus colchicus. Next base: position 12,683,088 of record NC_143449.1, read on the forward strand.
ACGTATTTATTTATTGGCTTGCAGATGAGGAAGGTCTAGATCTAAGAAATCACTTAAATCAATGAAAACAACACTCATTGACTCTCTCCAGTCCACAGGGCTAGATCAAGTTTGTTTACCTCTGCTATGTATTTAGCCACCATATATTTTTTTTTTTTTTTTTTTCTCTTTATTCTGTAGATCTTCAGTAGGACTTTGCAAAAGATATTGAAAAATACACACAGCAGTAACTTGAACTCATTTCTTCAAAAAATCATCTCTTCTGGATAATTCAAGATCTGTTTTTAGTCTTTCAGAACAGATTTTATCCAGAGAATACTTTTTTCTATAGCCAATAACAATTTTGGCCTGGTTTTGTGAAATATTCATTATGATGGAATACATATTCAGTCTTATCCTGAAAGCTGCAAGAATCTGTAACAAAACCTGTTGGATTTATTCTACTGAAGAAAGATTTCAAAATAGAGGCAGTATTGCAATGCAACTTGAATTCTATACCAGAAATCTTTTAAAGTATAAAAACAACCTTTGAGAGTACTTTCATATAGCAATAATCTTTCTAATCAAACTGACCATCTTTCAGGACTATATTTTACAGCATACTTAAGCAGTGCTTATACCTACTGGGGATTTAATAAAGAGGGCTGTCACAGGTACCCTGCTTCCCAAGAGCAGCTTGCAAAGTAGTAAGAGCAATGATTACACACTGGATCTCAAAAAAACTACTTCTGAGCCTGATTCTGACAGATTCCCATTTGAAGACTCCCACTCTACCACCTTTGAATGTTTTCAGGCCTAAGTTGTTGTGTATATATATTTAAATACATGGAGAGGTCGCTGTTCTTATTTATGTGGGTAGATGTGATGTGTAGATTTTCACAGTTGGTATTGAATTCATTAAACTCATTAAAATAAACCAAGAATCAGAAAATTATACAAATGTGTGCACAGACAACGTGCATACAAAACACATTATTATGATATCTGAAAACTGCATGTAAACATGAGATATTATTCACTACATGCAAATGTAGGATATGCTGAGAAAACTTTAATCATTTATAAACCAATGTCAAATGTTTTCTTACTTTACTGGACTTAAAAGAAAATGAATCCCTTCTTAAATAGGTGAGTGGTCTGCAATATATTTCCCTTCTGAAAAAATGAAATTGAAACAACTGAAATTATGTTAGCCATGCAGAAAATTATGTAACTGCTAGCAAAGCTTTTAGTAAGTACTGGTTACTCTTCTAGTTGGAACGAAAAAAGAAAAATCAATGCTGTAAAGCATTAACACTGGTGCTGAGTATTTACAGTCCAAATCACCATTCTACTTCAAGCTATGTAGTTTAGTTTGCAAGAACTGCTTCAAATTATATGTGAAGCAACTGGAAACTTACAAATAAGAAAGACATTTATCATACTCCAGTATTTATCACAAGACTTGATGTTTTCTATAGAAAAAAATAAAATAAAATAAAATAAAAGAACATGAAAAGGAAAATCTCTAAGGAAGTAAACAGGTTGATCTCAAGCTCATGTTATCCTGCCAAGGACAGTATGATGAAATGAGCATGGAAATCTGCCTCTGCCAGTCGGGAAATGTAAATATCCTTTTGCTACCAGATTTTCATACCAACATCTTTCTTTCGATATCCTTAAGCATGTACATAAATCATAAAATTATAGCATTCATTAATTCAGTTTCAAATGACTAGAGAGCATGACGGCATATAAAGGTAAAAAAGAACGAATAAGGTTTGGATATTATTAGCATGGAAAAATGACAACTAGAAAATGATTGAAGTGAAGGGGGAAGAACAGTGGGCATAGATCTGGCCAGCATGGGAGCAAGAAGAAGGTCCTGACGCTATATGCTCATTGCTACCTGTGCATCTTGCCATAATGAGGTAAGTGCTTAAGATTCATGCCTGAAGGCAATGGGCTACCCATCACATAGATCAACGGGATTTGTTTTGGCATTCCTGGTAATGCAGTGGGAGCAAACCTGCTGCGTTGCAGTAAGTGGCTGATTAGCTGCGTCTTGCTTTTGTGTCAGGCAGTAGCTTTCACTGAATTCCTATGGGGCATTCAGAATACAGTCATTTGCTTAATGATTTGGCAGTGACTTGGAACTGCTTCATATGAAAGGGAAGAGGCGTGGTATATTGCGATACACTGCCTCCCTTGGAAGCATGGAGGCAGGGAAAGGGTGGTCAGAGACACTCCAGCTGGAGCTGGACTTGAAGATGAGCTCAGGGCATTGAATAATATAATGTGGAAGGTAGATTTTGGGAAAACAGAGAACTTTTGCTGGTAATAAGGACCATGACCAGACATTCAGGCATGTTACCATTGGTTGAGAGTGCCAATGGAGAAGGTAGAAAGGAAGCTTAGATACCTATACTTATGTCTACGAAAAGTTTATCTGAAGATTTTTTTTAAGAAATATGTGTCAGTTCTGACTTTCTTTATCAGCTGATAGGCTACTTAAAATACAAATAGCAGCAACAAATTCACTTTGCATTATAAAAGATTTAAAGTACCACACTACCGATAACAAACTTTTTGTATTAGTAAATGTGGATTATTACAATATATTCAGAGAAACAGAAAACTTCAAAATATCATGCGAAGCTATGAGATTTAGATACATCACATATAAGAAAGCATAGAAATTCAAATAAATCAACAAAAAACGTTGGAAATCACTCTCAACTTCCACCTATCATTATCATTCTGCAGTATTCTTCATTCTATAACAGTATTTGGATGACACATAACTACAGCTGAATACTTTTTAATGAATAATTTATTTTACCAATTTTCTGTCTTTTTTTTTTTTTCTGTGACATATCCATGAATAAACAGATCACACTTTTCTTTATTCATAATTTAAAATTCTCTGACAGTCCCTCCTCAACCTGTTTCCCCTTCGCAGTTTTTATAGTGCTTATGTTGCTTATATGGATATTCTAGATTTTGAAGTTGGGAAGGATTGGAATCTGAGCTGTGCAGTTCAGTCGTGTGTGGTCATAAATCATTGTTTCTACTTCCCAGTTGGACTCTTCTGAAGTAATTGGGTGTGAATGCTCATGGAGAATAAATTAAACTTTGCTTTTTGTGATCTTATATGTAAAACCAACTCTCTCTGTGCATTGGCACCAATAAAACGGAAAAGGAACTCCACAGAAAACTAACACAAAAAAGGCATGAGCACAGCTGAAAGGAATTCATTTAAATATTCATATGAATATTCATGGAAATATTTTGCAGTATGTTTTCAAATTAACCATTATGAAAACAACCTCCTCCTTACTAGCTTCAACTTTGGACTGCTCACCTGCTTTTGATGAGACCATAGGGAACACTATAGTGGTTGAAAGGAAGGACAGGCTTGGGGCTACTGTCGGCCTGAACATTAGTCAGTCTTCTTTGGACCCAGGCCTAAAGGCATCTCTTTTCTAAATCACAGTTGGTCTCTTCAGCAAAGGAAAGCAATGAGAATTTTGGAATGCTCAATGTGAAAGCTACACTAAGGCTGTTTCCTGGATAGGATGATGGAGAGGAGGAGGGGAACACCCTGCGAGCTAACACTACAGCAAAATTTCACTGCTGCAGAATAATCAGGCACTTAATACATTTATGGTGGTTTTGTATTATGTGTAGAGCACAGATTTCTAAACCCCAGATCAGATGTCAGCACAGAAATACATCATTCACCTTAGCCAACTGGAGGCGCTATGCAGTCCCCGTAGCACCCGACTATCTCTACTCGGTAGGTGCCAAAGGGAAGAGATGCAGCCCTAGACTTCTATTAACAGTTATCACACTTCACATAGATTTCTAAGGGATTATGAGTTTATAGAAGCTAAAATCTATTCCAAGAGAGGTCTACACTACTAGATATGATGCACTCTTAGCAAAAAGTAAGTTTAAAGATTGACAAAATAAAACATCTGTGATAAAAATTTAAGTCAGAAAGTATGTTCCACGAGCAGAAGTAATGCTTAAGGCTGTTCTGAATTAGTATATTTGAAGCACATTGCTTCCTAATCTATTTTGAAGAAATGTTTAGGGATTTTATTAACATAAAACAAGATAGTGAGAGCAAATTTGATATCAATTAACATACTAATTAAATGTCACTTAGTAGTTTTAGCAATTACTTGATATTTAATTAACCACTTGAATACCTTGGGAGATCCAGATTATTGTACATGTAATCAAAGGGCAATTTTTCTGAACCTGTGGGTATATGCTGCATGTCAAGACAATCTGTAGATAGCAACAAAAGTAACTTTATGCACTGTGACCTAAGGTACACTAAATTGCTCTGTACCCAAGAGATTAATTTACTGATTTGAATGCACTAAGTATCAGCTAAAAAGCTTAGACATACCTCAAGTGATTAGGGGTCTACACAAACATATGAACAACCTACAAAGTATCAATGATTTTAATTCAAGCCACATTTTTAATTTGTACTGCAAAGCTGTATTTGCATTTATGCAACTTGTATTCACTGTCAGGTCCTTTTATTTTTAGCAAACAGCTACAAGAATTGGAGAGTACGAAAGCAACTATTTTTAGGAAAAAAGTAATTAAGGAGTGCAAGTATATTAGCAAACTCTTCTGGACTGTGTTCACAGAGGCACCATGTTCTGTATGAGGGAGATTTCCTGATGGAACATTTCTGTAGTGTTTTAGGAAGAAAAAAAGTTTAATCACTCAGCAAACAAGCACAATCTCTGCCTATTGAATTGCCATCTCCTGCAGATGAGTCTCCTTCCTACACCTTCTGGAGCGATGTCTGTGTCATTCAGCTCCTGCTGTCATCTTGAACTCTGCTGTCGATGACTTCCCACAACTACTTTAATGGTCTCATCACTACTGCAGATACAGTACTAGAGATTCATTCTTTGTAGTTTCTGCCACTTTTCTAGATATTAACAACTTCCCTTTTTAATCCCATGCTTGTAAACCCATTAACCTTCCCACAGTTTCTGACTGTTTTCTCGATTGCTTCTTTATTTCTGCTTCAGTGTCAATATGCATAAAGTAACCTCGCTTTAAATCTTCACTTTCTTGTAGCTCTTTCACATTTGCTCCACAGGAAAATTGAAGTTTACTCATCTTTAAGAAAAAAAACACACTTTGCTATGTTTCTATTTTCAGTTACTTTTTTCCAATTCTTATCTGTCTCATTTCTGTACTCAGTGAAGCTTTTTACTTACAATGTATCTTCTGATCTCTCTTTCAGTTCAGATATCCATCCCTTTTACTCCAGTGAAACCAATCAAAATTTCTAATGGTCTCTTCGAAGTAGATGTGGAGAATTAATTCTTTATCTGCTCCCTGTCCACCTAACAGCCCTCTTAAACAGCAACAGGCCTACCATTTACTTAAAATCTTCTCCCATTTGGTATTTTGTCTACTCCCTTGCTTCTCCTGAAACCTCAAATTTATCCTTCATAGGACATGTATTAGTGTTCTTTCACCTATGGGTAGGGAATCTGCAAGGATTTCTCTCAAATTTCTCTTTTCACAGGAAAATCACAAATTTAGCCATCATGTCTAAGCTGAACAAGCCTATTTTTAGATTCTTCTTGGGATCTGTCTTCATCTGTTCAAAGTGAAGTTTGTGTGCTTCTCTATGACATTTCAAAGTACTCTTCTCTCTGGTTTTGGCAAATATATCTGTGTCCTACGCAGATTGGCTTCTGCAAAACCCTCTTCTTTTTCAAGACTGTCACACCAAATGTGATCTTTCCCTTGTGTGCTGATTTCTGTTCTTGCCATATGAAATATAAGCTCTCTGTCTTCACTGCGATCCTGAATTTAGCTTCCTTGTGAAAAAGAAAAAATTACACCTTTAACATACAAAGGTAACCCTACTGCAGTATAAAGCACTTGTTATCATTACATTTCAAACTACTGTACAAACAAGATCTCTGTGACACTTCATGGTTTTCTTGCACAATCCTAATGGCAAGTACACAGACACTGCGAGCATATCCAATCTTTTGCAATTCTTCTCTGTGATGCAAAGGTGCAGCAAATGTCTCCACCCATAATTTGACTGGAATTTCTTGCCACACAAATCTTATCCCAAATCTTATCCAAGTTTACCTCATAAGTTGAATAAAGAAAGCTTGCATGCTATTTTAATAATTATTTATCTGTGTTTTTCTCTGCATTACTGAAAGCATTACTTAGCAATATGTTTTAATAATGTTTTTTTGGGAAAAAAAAGCTAGCACTAATATTACAAAAAGGGCTGAGAATTTGCATGGAAGAAAGCTGAAGTAACCTTTAATCTAAAGACACACATTTACAAAAGGATTAATTTTGGATCAGAACATATCACAAGTTAGACGTTTTTTCTGTCCCAGCTGAGAGGAGTAATTGGAAAATCATGGTTTACACAAAAAAATCATTATTTTCTTGTGATCTCCTTTCCTTTCATGAAGCCTTGCATCTTCATCACTCAATTAGAATCTGAGAGATTAGGGGACTCAATATAAACTAGATTAAAGGTCACCTATTATTACAGACAAGATTTAATTGCAATATTTACATAAATTCCTTACCAACCGTAGGATTTCAGCTGCTTCTACTCATTCAGCATATTTAAAAAAGGACAGAATATTCATTATGGTGCACTACAGGAAAAAGTATAGAGTAACCTAAAAACAGAGCAAAACTCCAATTATTTTTATTCTGAAGAATAAAAAATAAGGAAATAGTGGTTGCTGGAAAATTGTAGATTAAATCTTACTCCATTACAGAGAGTAAAAGTTAGCTTGATTGCACTGCTGTAAAAACTTCCTAGGGGAAATTAAACTTGATAATCTCAAGGTGTTTCCCAGAAGATGCCATGCATTCGGTAATGTTCATTATAGTTTGCAGAATACCAGATAGAATTTAAAGTGAAGACTCCTACGGTTTAATCAATATAGACATTCTAAATTGTTCACAGTATGAAGACCTGATTATGAAATAAAGATGCGGTTAAAAGGGAAGCCACAGTACTTTAGTTTTTTTTTTTTTTTTTTTTTTTTTTTCCTGTATAACTGGTTTGTTCATAGCTACAGTGAATATTGACTGCCAAATCTCCCAAATAATTCTTGTAGCATCATCTGAGAATGTTTCCTGCCTGTTGTCACTGAATGATTCTTACAGCCAGGGTAGCAAATATTTTGGAGAGTACTTTAAAACCTGTACAATGAGTAGCATAAATTGTTAAGATGCTACAAAACAGAATTGAAATGTATCTTTGGAAGAACATGAAGATTTCAATTACAAAAAATATATTAGCTGTCTGGTACCCATCCAAGTTTTAAAGCAGAAACTATAAGAATATACAGTGTAAACTGAAATTGGTAAATGTTTGTTATCATCTGGTGTTATACTCACAGGACAAGCAGTAAAGGACTGAGATGACACATCAGTGGTTCAAAGCACAAAGAAAATGAATCTTCAATTTTGATTAAATGAGTTTGCAGCATCTGTGGCATCTTTAGATAAAAGAAGTTGCCAAATTACTAATTGCAAAAATAATCCGGAGTAGCAGGTTTCAGTGCTGGTTAGGAAAAGCTGCCTAAACAAATGATTTCAGCTTAAGCCAAAGAGGACATTGACCCTCTCATATGTTCTGTTGCTTGGACAAAGATCAAGGGAGCAGGACTAAGAGAAGGACCTGGAATTTCAAACAAAATGTGACTGGAGACATTGTTTTGAGGGAGCCAGGAATGGATTTATGGTTCTTCTCCATCTGGTGCTGGCTAGATGACATCTATTCAACACAAAAGAGAGATGGTGTCCCCTAATTTTATATGGGTACATATGTTTTCCCATTCCTTTGATATATACAGGCTATTCAAGCTTGAAGATTCGAACCACTTAATCAGCCAAGGACCTATGAGATGGATATAAATGAAAGACAAATTTTGGAGAGCACTTTGGAAAAGAAATTACATTTCTGAGCCATTAGTTCTTTGAGGTTACTGGGATCTGGTGGGGGCTGGGCTATACAGTTAATCCTATTTCAAAAATAATAGCACTTTTTCTATGGAGTACTTGTGCTCCATGATTCCAATATTCTCCCATCTCCCAGTTTTCATTTGCTCTTCAGACCACTGCCATTCTGTGTGCTGGAAATAAAAGGGGGCACTCCCTACAAATTCCTTCTTTTCTGGGAGAGTTTCTGCTGTAACAAGAAATCGGCTCCTCTAAGCACAGCTTCTGTGCCACTGCTAGTTGGCATATGAGAACCTGACATAGATCTGATATAGAGTGAAATGAAGAAAAAAAACTGATCACTTATTATACTTCTCAAAAGCTTTAAATTTTATTTAAGGAACAACTATCTCAACTCCCATGACGGAAAATAGGCATTAAAATTGTATTATATTTGAATGAAGTTGATGTCAAACATTTGTCAGACCTAATTCTTAATTGTCCTTTTCTTGTGATTTGGATCAGAAAATTATGACTTCTACAACTAAAACTCTGAGGCACTTTGGAAAAGAAAGCATTAAGTATTCTACTGAATTCTTACTAGAGAACACAGTTGAAACTGCAGGTCATTTTTTTTAAGAGAAAATAAATTCTGCTAAACTATAGTCTAGATTAAGAAAAGAAAATTACTAATTGAACTTCAAGATCAGGAGGTAATGTTAGCTCTTGAATAGTGAAATAAATTGCTAATCCATAGAAAGGAGGTTGCTGCGTTTAGCATGAAGGCAGACCAATATCTTCACTGCCACTATATGTAAACAGAACTTAAATTTACATGATGTTTGCACAATTTAATGCAATTTTAAAAGAAAACTCTAAGATTGTTAATTTAAAAGAAAAAAAAAAAAACAAAAAAAAAACACCTTTACAAATATTATGGTAAAACTGATGAGAGAAAAAAAAACCAAACAAACAAGACTTAATATCAGCCTTTTCCTTAACTCATTTTCCATGCACTGCTTCAGTAACTCATTTGTAACTGGAACGTGATCTGAAAGCTCTCCAGAATTTATTGTAAAACAGATTAAAATGATGTGTGAGCCTTACTTCTCTATTTCATCACTTTTGTTCTGTTGCTGTTACATCTAGAATGTTATTTAAACATGCTCTCTTAGCAAATTAACTTTTTTCTTAAATACGTGTGAGATTATAAACAGTAATAGATTATTTAAAATCCAAACACAGTGAATTATAAAGATACTTTGTCATGATTAACTCTGGCATGGTCTTAGAGATTTCACATAGATTTACCAAGTTAAGCAATTACTCTTTTTAATCACATTTAAATGCTTGCTAACTTAACCAGCAATATGAATGGAAGTATCTTAACCAACCAACATCTCAAAGTGGATTCGGAAGCTACAAAGGAAACAGTTCCAAGCGTATGTGTAAGAAATACTTAAAATCAGTAACAGAATTAATCTATTCAAAATAAATATTTTATCCCATTTCCTTTCCAGATAAAGTTGTTGATACAATAAGTGCACAATAAAGCATACAGTACTGGGATTTAGAAACCACAGGAATCTCAAATCTCTGTAATCACTATTCTCATGTACTGTAAGAATTAGTTTAAATAATATTTATTCCAGTAGAAATTTCAAAATACTGAATTTCAGAGACTTTTAACGAGTTAGAAGTGCCAAGGTAAAAATACAAAATTTATTTGGCATTTAAAAATGAGATCTATAGATACACTTTGATACTCCTTTGGTAAATTATCACAGTGCACGTTGAATGTGTTCTAATGTTCTGTGGATCTTGGTAGAGAATTATCAGGTTTGATAATCTCTTGTTACAACAAAAGCAGCAAATTTAAATTTAAGTCAAAAGAATGAATCTATAAGTATGTAAGTATATAATTATATATTCACATATACTTAAATAAAATAAACATATTTAAATACAAGACTATATACATATTATAGTATAATCATCTTGTGTTTTGCTGAAATAGATAATTTAGCCACCATATTTTTGAACTCCTTCGCCATAACACATCTCTGCTAAAACTGTGATTTGATTCTAAGTAATTTCATTGTTAGAAAGATGAATATACAAATCATTGTTTCCTCTTGTTTATGGATACTGCCTGATCAGACTGTAACAATGTGCAGGCTCATTACACACTGACTACATATGCAGGTTCAAGTAGCCCTATGTATGAAGAACCTGTACTGTAACAGGCACGAAGTCTCACAATTATGTTATTTTCACTGAATGGAAACAAAATATTTTCAAATGACCATATGGTTTCTTGTTACCAAAAAATAAAAAAAATAAAAAAATAAAAAGTCCAATTGGCTAAGTTTTCTTATCTCCTAGGAGAAAAACTGATAAGCCTATCATTATAATTCAAAAGGTGGGTGTGGAGAGGTTAGAAATTTGTTCTTGGTAGTAAAGTAGAGACAGGGTTGAGATTAGAATAAAGACTTGTCATCCACAGCCTTGTAACCAGAGTGCTCTGAAATGTACTTACAGAAATTAAAAACTGAGTTAAGATTCACTGATCAAGATAAATGTCTAACACTTTAATTGTTCTGGGAAAATGCCATAGTTTTCTACTTACTTGGTATGTTAGCAGTCTACAACTGTTTTCAGTCTCAAACATTAATTAATACAAATGCAAAATCAGATGGGAATCTTCTCTGAGCATAAACAGTACTTAACAATATAGAAAATTCAAATAACTGTTGAGATTTACACTGTCATCTTGAACTTTGAACTCTTCAGACATGTAGAACTCAAGGTTTAGCAAAACACATCCAATACTAACTTCTAAATAAAATAAATAGCTTGTATAATTTATCTTTCTGCAGCAAAAGGTGAAGGAGATGGGTCAATGACAAGCACACTGCGCACACACGTACATCTCATACAGACAGAAATATTCCTTGTTAAACTGCAGTTAACTGGAAATGATTTTACAAATAGTGCTGGATTGAGCATCTGGAAAACTGATAATGCTTGCAAAAAGACGAAACCTGAAAACATACTAAATGTTAACATTATCCTAGCAAAAAAACTGAGCTTCTAATTTCAGTACCTAATCATATGGGATCTTGACTGCAGAAGAGCACAGGAAAGTGCTCTTTGACACTGGGACGCCTTTCCCATTTCTAAGGCGCATGAAAGAAACAGTAGACAGGAGAGAACAGACCCAAAACACTGAATTTCATTTAAAGGTTTTAAAAAATCCTTGCCTTGTTGATACTTATCAGTTCTGAAGTAAATTAACAAAAGAAAGAAAGATATTCACATATTCACAGTTATTACAGAAAGGAACAGAAATGTTTGGTATATACCAAAACATGTTCCATGCATGTTGAGTGCTGCTCATTTTACTAATTAAACAAAGCTCATAAGTAACATTAATAATAGATTCACATACTATACTGATGAAGGGAAGGGAGTGAAAAATTAGTTCAACTATTAGTAAGATACTGTTGCTATTGACATATTCAAATTCATCTCTCTGCCCGTCAAGAATTTCAGGCACAAAAGGACCATTTTGAATGATTTGCCTGAATTAAAGTCCATAGGGTGCTACTCAACTCGGACTAGATTAAAAACAGTACATTACTTTGCACAGTATCAGTACTGAGTGAAACCCAAACAAAAAATCCATATCTCCTGCTAAAAGGACAAGAGAGGGTAAAAGCACAAATGATCAGCTATTACAAAGGTGAGAGATAAGCAGTGGACAACCCCAGCAGTCTGCACTAAGATCTGCACTCCTCAACACATTTATAAATGACAGATTAAGGATAGCAGTGAGCCTTTTATTGCTTCTTGCACACAAGCTCTAAAAGCTGAAGTCAGAAGCTAAGCCCAGTGAAGCAAAAAAGGAGGTGATTCTCTATATAACAGCTGATGGTAAATCTTGACAAAGGATATTGTGCATACAGGAAATCTGCACAAGCTGAAAAGATCAGGAAATTAGTTGGAGAAGACCACTGTTATACTGCTTTCTTTGGAGAACATGTCATTTGCATTTGTTATGAATATCAGGGGAAGTTACTACTGGAGAGGTGACACTGAGTTAAAATAATTACAGCTGCTGTTAGAAATATGAGCAATAGAATGAAAAAATAAGAAACCAAGAGATTAGATTTGCCTCATACATTAGTAAACAAAAAAATCCTGAAATCGTTTTCAGGTGCTACGGCCAACTAACAGCCACAGCTTGTTTCCACTGATGTAAATTCTATCTCCAAAACAGGGAAGTCCTATCCCAAATGCCTCTTGGGGCTGGTTCCTGGTCTATGCTAATCCACAGACTGTGGTCAGGCATTGAGTAGATGCTAATTAAGTTGCCATGAGCCAAAAATTGTCCAGTAATTAACGATTTAACAGCGTGAACAAGAGTGCTCACAGGCTGGTACAGATGCAGCCATCCTTTCTAACAGTTCATCACTGTCAGAGGCATCTAGATTTAGGCCTTGGACCTTTACAGATTAGAAGAAGGCATGTAAGGATTAAGCTATTAGTCGTTCAAGTTAAAACCTAACGGGAAAAACAACCCACATCATTCTTTTGTAGTGAGTGTAAACTAGGGCTTACAATTTATGATTGGCATACTGGAATTCAAGAACTGTCTTTCTAAATAAAATCAACCTTTCACTATACAAAACCATCAATGGGACTAACAAATGATTCCAAACTGTAAAAAGCTTCATTGCCAATCTAATTATGCCCTGCTTCTTACAGCTCTGGGAAGTACAGAATAATCAGAGCACAGCAGGCACCAGCCATGAATCCTCCATTCTTCACAGCCAGCCTCTGACATGCACTGGTGGACAGGGAGAGGACACTGAGTGCAACAACACATCACCAAGTCATCCTTCTCTGAAAGGGGCCATGCTTTCAAGTAATTCTTTTTCCTTTTTGCCCTTAGAGTAGAATAAACCAGAAAAGTAGCTGCAGGTGCAGCCCAGTGAGATGGTGGAAGGAAGGAAGAAGTTCAGAAGTTGAAATGACACAACAGAACTAAAACAGGAGGGACACAGCTGGATGTGCCAGCTGTGCACTGTGGTAGACGTAGAGAAGGAAATCAGGACGAGTTATGTGGAAGCTGTAGGAAAGAAGTCAATCAGGACATAAAAAGAAAGAGCAGAGCATGAAAAGAAAGAGCAGAAGGGGGTCAGTAAGACAGAATGCATGTGACATAGAAAGAATTAGATACAGAAGGAAGGGCACACATATCACAAGGAGTGAAGTAAGAAAAATGAGAAACTATCTCTGGGGTAGAGGAAAGGAGACTTATATGGTCAGGAGACAATGAAGTAAAGAAAAATGATTGAGCAAAAATGAATTAGTAGAGTAGAAGTTTTACTTCTGCAGAAGAAGAAAGGCAAGAAAAGGCAGAGGGAAAAAAGCAGAGCAATTAATAAAAGAAATGAGACAGTAGGGATGAAGGGAAGGACATGAAAGGGATATAAAGTGGCACAGGGCACACACATTGGAGGAAACATGCTCTTTCTTCATACTTCTTTATTTTATGTTATCTTTCTAGCAATCATCCCACACCTCCATGGATTTTTTGGGGGGCAAAAAGGATGGGCTGGCAGCATATTGTTGTGGGGGGATTTATTAAAGATCTTTTTCTTTCTCATATTGCTAGATATATACTTATTGGAATTACCTGAGATAGTGACTGCCACCTTTTCAGAAATGAGAATATCATAGTGGAAAACAGATGCAAGGAAGTGACTGGTGTCAGTCTGTCAGAAGTTACTTGCAGCTTGCAAGTACTCAGCTCCTATAGATCACCAAACACTTTCTGCTATTTGAATGACGTGAAATAAAAAAGAGCAATGATTTGTCATTCTTGTATAGAGCATTAACACAAGGTTAATGCAGCCTGATTAAATAATTAAAACTATCCACAGCAAAATTTAAAAGGCACCAATTTTAAAAATAATCTGTTCTAATTCTCATATTGCTTAGATATTTTATTGGAATTTTTAAGGTTTTCAAGAACTAAAAAAGGAAATACGTAAAATGTCTACTCTTCCTGTTTACTTGGTTCTTTCTTGCACAATGGTCTGCCAAAAGAGAGACAATTCTGTGAAAATAAAAGCAACACCTCAGAATGTTCTGCTCCTTGTTGTTAACCATTAGAACAATAGTTAAAACCATATGGAATATTTTGATGAAGAACATAGTTGAAAAATGTTGTTAGCTTGGTCAGCCATAACTGCCTACTGGCATTCATTAACAGTAATTTTTTATTCATCTCTGTAACAGTTTCTACCTGTCCATTTGCATGGCAGTTTTAGAATGCCCAGAACAAGGCCAACAGATTGCTGTTTCATCCAGTATCACGTCCTGGATTTTTATTGGATTTCCTTTTTCCTTCAGCAAGCATTTGCTCTTGATGCTTAATTCAGAAGCTTCTTGCTTCTGTGCTGGGAATACAAATATGGAATTGGTTCTCCAATTAGCAAACATTTTCAGCTGCAAAACTATCAAATCAATACCATATCCTCAGCAATCATTTTAGTTACAAAAGTGTGTATTTTTTTTCCCAAGAGCAGTCAGTGTCCTTTTTTTTTTTTTTTTTTTTTTTTTTTTTTCTTTTTTGGCTAATTAACTGCCTGTCTGCCTTGTCCAAGATGCGGAGTTTAATTCCAAAATAAAAGACTTTTGAAAAACCAAGACAGTTCTCCAAAATCAAATGACTCATTCAAACAGACAAATCTGTGCTGCAGATTTCTTATGCAAATAGAAGCTCAAATGAGAAGTCATTGCTTTGTGGAATTACACTCTTCCATGTTTTTCCATTTTCTCTACCAAACTATCTGTAATAAAAGCAATAGATAATACTAATTATATTGATACATCATTACAGTGATTATTTATAATTTCATAAAAACTCTATACTGTTTCCCTCAGAAAACATTCTCAAGGATTTAATAGAACTTTTATTTTTTGCTTTAGATATTGTATATCTTTTTAAATTGAATTTGAAGGTACTCCCTCTTAGTTCTTTAAAGTCTTGATGTACTGGCTGGCTGTTATCCTCATTCCAGAAATAGCACAATTTAGCTGAGAAGTGGCTAAGCCTTTGCTGATGGTTTAATTAATAGATATTAATGTCATTTTCTGTTTCCAGATCTGTTTGACTGAAATAAAGGAGCAAAAGCTAAATTTTCTGACTGACTTTGCTTTAGCTCAGGATAGAACACACTAATTCTAATTTAATTACTAATTGCACTGTCTGGTCAGCCAATGTCTTTTTGGTAAGATGATCTCCTCCACAGTAACAAGCTGTGTTTGGAAAGAAGTCTCTGCTTTTCTCAAGGATAAAAATGCCACTAACCCTAGTTTTCTCAGTGTAAGATCTTGGGTGTTCCTCCTCACTTTTTAACAATTAATGTGAACAGTTTGGTCAGATTTACAGTGGCTCGTAGGAATCCATCTTGGTGATGGATAATATTTTCAAGTGTATTATATGGACGGTACACTTAATTGTAATTAAAATAATTGGTTTAAATATGGGACTTTAGATAATTCCATCAGAGTTTGTCTGCATCTTTTCATATATGAACATCTTTGTAGATGTCACTTTTCATTTATACTTTCCTAGAGGCTGAAAATTCATCCCTGATGCACCTCATCTCTGCTATCTAAAGGACACATATAAATGTCCAGCACAATCTAAGAACTGTATACACTGAGTAGCAGAGGATTCGATAAATCTTCTTAGTGTGTGTCCAGTTGCTTCTTATTAAGGTAAGTTACTTTTTAGCAACTCAGGCATCTTTTGCATCTACTTTCTTCACCACCTCAGGAATACACGAATGGTCACAAAAACATGCACTTGAGGACGGAATAATGAAGATCTCATAATTGAACCATATTGCTTGAAAAAGAATCTTAAATTATCTCAAAAAGTTTAGCTGCAACATTCCTGTCATTTGAAAGAAGTGTCCTTCCTCAAATCGCAGAACTGCATTACAGTTCAATTATGCTGTGTTAACTGAACTGCAGGAGTAAATCATCAGCTGGTGATTAAAAAAACACATAATGAGAAATACACGAAAAAGATTTTAACCAAATTCATTCTGTGGTTACAAAAATATATTACTTTGCTTTCCTGGAAAATAAATAGGAGTGTCTGTTTTAGCTGTAAGAACCTCAAACTATGCACGGTATTTTAGAATTAATTTAATTATTTCTCCATCATTAGTCACTCCACTTTCTATATTTGTTAGCAGCCACCAATCCACATGTCAGGTAATTGCAGTCCATCATTATAATTACCATCACCATTCCATCACAAAACAAACAATGTTAACTCATTTCATTTCAAGAACACTTGAATTCTTTAATTCCCCATATATATTTTACCAAAATAACAGCATTTTGAGAAAAATGTGTATAAGCTACAGAGCCATAATCAGCATATTCTTAGATGTCTGAATCCTTTTTTTGCATTTTTGTAAGTAGGTGATTAATGAATTGTTGACAGTAATAAAGAAGCAGATATCTTGCAGACATTATTATGGATCACACATAACTTGAAACACCAAGTCTGCTTCTGTAAAACATTTTTTTTTTTATATTGTGCAAATCGATTGTAATTTGCTACTGGCTTCTTTTCAAATACATTTCTTCAGTGCTGCCTTGGTAAATAATAAATCACACTAACTATTATTTCAAAATTGAGTGTTCCAATTTAGTTATGAATGGAGAAAGTAAAGATGCTTCAGGATATGAAATCCTCTAGCAGTTCACAGAAAAATAGCTTCTTAAGGATAACCACATCAAAAATCATTAGAGACAAACTACATTGTACTAGCACGCATGCCTCTGTGACTGTAGCAAATCTAACAAAATATCGAGAAGATTATACTAAATCAACTATTTTATTTCCCTGCCCTTTACCCCCTCCCAAAATAAAACAAAGAAAAAAAAAGGTAATCTTTCTGATGAACACCACCCCCCCAAAAAAAGACAACCAATACTTCTAATCCTAACTCTTGTTGTTTTGAGTAGACAATTGTGTTAATTTTCCTATTATTCCTAAAGACCTTGAATTCTGTCCAGAACAAATATCTGTGAATCTGGTTCTCAAAATGGACAGACTATTGGAGGAACTCAATAGCTTCTCCAGCCTCTAAGTCCTAACTCCAAAAATCATTTCCCTCCAAAAATATAAAATGCTGTAGTTCTGAGAGAGATTTCCCTTAAGCCTTTTTTTTTCTTTCAGATTCCCAACTGTCTCAGAAAATTATCTGCCACAGTCTTGCATCATAATTCTGCATGCATATATGTGGCATGGCATACCCAGCTATCCACATAATTTCAGAGTGTAAAAGCCTGATGGACCCATCAGGCCCACCCAATAGCCAAAGACAACTTTTCTCACTGAGCTTTTTCCAGGACAAGTGTGGAAAGACAGCCACAGCAGAACAATTTAAAGTACTGTTTCTTTTAACTCTCATAACTGCTGCACTTGGACTGCTATTTAGTGATTCTATCAGATGTGGTACTTCCTTACAAATTAAACCACATCTCCTTGAGCTTTTCCATTATTTCTTAAAAACTCCCAGTTCCTCTTTTATTCAAAATAAAGCTTCCTGATATCTCGGCTTTCCAGTGGGATTTCATAATCTCTCTGCTAATGCATCTCTAATGACATCCCAGGGTTGTATATGCTAGAATCTAACTGTCACACTAATCTACAGACTTTATTAAAAATAAATCATTGACTATAGTGAATCAGCAACTCAGCTCTATTATCTACACAGGCTGATAACTCCTTCTGCCCTATTACACAAACCATTCATAACAATATTATCAATACAAAACAACCTACACATTTTTCCTCGCAGTGGATTATATACTTAAAAGACGGTTTCTGAAACATTCAGGTATGTACATATATATCTTCATCAAAGCTCCTGAAGTTATTCATTAACTGAACTAAAGTTTGTCCAATGTCAGTTGGCTCAAGAAATCCCAGGTCAGGACAATTTTCTTCTTGCTTCATATAATAAAACATTTTTCACACAAGCTTGGTATTGAGTGACTGTGATTTTACGTAAAATGAGAGTAAATATGACATCACAGTTTTAACAAAATGTATTCAGAATATTACTTGAAGATTTGGTAACTAATTATGATCAGATTTCATTACAGCCATTTCAAAATGGTAAAGAAAACCAGTATTCCAAAATAATCTATGAAAGCTTTACATGGAGTATGAAAACCTGCAACATAACTGTTTATAGAGCATGACTGCCAAACCACTACTTTCAAAGGCACAAACCTTGCAGGGATAAGTTTAGACAAACAATCACTTTTATTTTTTAATTTTTTTTTAGAATAGAGTTTCAGGAATGCTTTTGGAGTCCTTCAGTCATTTCACAACATACTTCACAGCATTCTGCTGCTAGAGGTGTACAGAAAAATCTATCTCCATAAAATAAGGAATAATGTAAATCATACTACATGACTACTCATCCACTATCCACAAATCAAACAAGAACATATTCCTGATTTTTTCTGTGTTCACCTTTACCTTTTTCCTATGACAAAGAAGCCTGTTAATGAGAACTTCATCCTGTTATAGCTTTGTTTTCACTTTAGAAATATTAAAGAGTAAAATATGAAAACAGCAGGGGAGGGGAAAGAGACTACAGGTCTATTTCGTAATCGTGAGTCTGCGATCTGTGGTGCTCCTAACATATATTAAGAAGATCCCTTCGAGAATTCTGTCTCCATTCATTATATCCTGAAACAGTCTGGTTTCATTGACCTTGCTCTCAGTACAGTGCCTTATGTCCCACTGATTTAAGGAGTTTTATATAATGAGTTGTTGAAAAGGGGTGAAATTAGCCCAGAGAGCCATAATATATAAAATGTTCTTTGCTCAACACTAATTAGTTTATTTGATTTTCATCTGGTAGGTCTTGTCTCCAAGGTACAGAAAATGAATTTGTTTTCAGATGCAATAACATCAGACACTTAAGTTCTTTAGTTTCATATCCTGTTCAGGGGAGTAGTGGGGGAAACCATAATGATGTTGACAATTGTGTTTTTAAAAAAATTTACATCACCAAACAGATGTTGGGGTTTTTTTTTTGGTCAGATTTAAAATATATATGCACACTTTTTATTATTATTGGAGACTTAAGAGAAATAGATTATAAATTAGACTTTTTGATAATTGAAGATTAGTATTAATCTACTTTCAATCGTAAACTTGAGCACTTGAATACTGAGCACTTGAACACAGAAGCTCGTTGACATAGCCTCCAAGACAATTTACCAAAATAGATACAGCTGCTGAAGTGGAGGATGCTTTTCAGCCAATGAATTTACTGCTTGTCAGATTTGTATGCATGTTTGAATGTGAGGGTAATGAAATAACATTATAGATTTCAGAACCAGGGCAGCCTTTATTCAGATAAGGTTATAAGCAAATTTGTTTTTGAATGAGTGTCTGTGGAAGTAATATAATCCAATACCCACATCTTCTCAAGAGTTTAACTGTTTGATGCAATGTTTAAATGTCTTCAGAAATGGAGTTAGGGATCAAATAGCTTCGCACCTTGAGCACATACACAAAACTAAGATCAAGGGGTTGTGTGTGGATAGTTTAGCTCAAGCCTATATAGATTTGAATTTTATTCCCAGTCTCTCAGCTCTTTCAAATCTTGAAGTCAGACAGTAGTAAACAACATTAAGACACACTAACTTGTCAAATTCCTGTGAGATATTCAGGTCACATCCCAAGATAAATACACCACTTAGTGCAGGGTACTGCTCTTGGGTCGAGGCAATCCCAGCTATTTATACAAACTGGGGGAGCAGCCCTGCAGAGAAGGACTTGGGGGTCCTGGTGGACGAGAAGCTGGATATGATCCAGCAGTGTGTGCCTGCAGCCTGGAAGGCCAACTGTGTTCTGGGCTGTGTTAAAAAAGAAGTGGCCAGAAGGGAAAGGGACGTGATTGTCCCCCTCTACTCTACTTGTGAGGCCCCATCTGGAGTACTGCGTCCAGGCCTGGGGCCCCCAGTACAGGAAGGACATAGAGCTCTTGGAGTGGGTCCAGAGGAGGCCACCAAGATGATCAGAGGGCTGGAGCACCTCTCCTACGAGGAAAGGTTGAGGGAACTGGGCTTGTTTAGCTTGGAGAAGAGAAGGCTCTGGGGAGACCTCATTGTGACCTTCCAGTACTTGAAGGGAACATATAAACAGGAGGGGGAATGGCTGTTTATGAGAGTAGATAGTGATAGGACAAGGGGGAATGGTTTTAAACAGAGACAGGGGAGGTTTAGGTTAGATATTAGGAGGAAGTTTTTCACTCAGAGGATGGTGACGCACTGGTTACCCAAGGAGGTTGTGGATGCCCCATCCCTGGAGGCATTCAAGGCCAGGCTGGATGTGGCTCTGGGCAGCCTGGTCTGGTGACTGGCGACCCTGCACATAGCAGGGGGGTTGAAAGTAGATGATGATTGTGGTCCTTTTCAATCCAGGTCATTCTATGGTTCTAGGATTCACTGAAGCCAGACTATCCAGCAAACAAAAACAGACAGATTGACCCCATTGGCTTAGGACTCAGTGCATTCCCAAAGAAAGGCAGGTAATTTTTAAAAATCATCTAACTGTGACCCAGATTTTAAATAATTAAAATTAAATAATAATTTAGAATTTTGAGACATATTTGGCTGCAATATACTCCAGTGGGTTAATGCTAACCCTACTTTCTAATGCTAATATCCATCAAGAGGATGAAATATTCCCACAGTAGTTCTTGTGGGACACAAGAGCTACTGTTCAAAAATCCTTCAGACGTATCAACAATAAGACTAGTAATGCAGAATTGGCAGCACATCGCTCTACAGCCTACATCAAACCCTCTACAATCAGTATCACCATACTATTCAACACATATCTAATAAAGCATGGAGAGGAGGGGATAATATCTTGAACTGTTTCCATTTATACTGGGTACAAATCGAGCAAGGAAGACAAGGATTGTGTGTCTGAAAGAAACAGGGCAGTATCTAGCATTGGATCTGATGAAAATTCTCCAGTTGCAAATGTAAACTAAAAAGGGTTATTTAAATATGAAAGATAAAAGTGACCTTCGGTTATTGGGGTTTGTAAGCTTAGCTTTCTTTTCTCTCAAATCAGGAAGAAAGGACGTTGAGCAATTCAAATGAAATGTGTAGGCAGCAGAGATTAAATTGAAATGAATAGCTCAACTATGATAGAATTAAAGTATGTTCTATAGAGCTACTGAAGATATTTATTCCATTATCATTTTATTCTTCTAAGGCAGCCTTTTAGCTTACTCTCAAAGGGCTGAGCTTGTGACCAATATATTCAAAGCAAATACCAGATATGCCCTACAGAGTATTTAAGTTGTGGGATAATTTTTCTGAAGAACACAAGTAAATATGCAAAGTGGAACAGACACATTCTGGGAATAATTATGGCCTTCAGTATATTAAGTTATTCAGCATTAGGCTATTCAGCAGTAATTATACTACCCCTGGGCAAGGATGATTTAGTACTGTGTACTGGTGAAAGCCACATAATTAAGAAAGAATGGAATCTGGCTACTACTTAGCACACCTTTCCAAATGCTCATTTGATCCAGTTGGCAACAGCCACAATGGACTGCATACGATGGGGAGGCTAGCAATGTGTCTTGTATTACATTCTATTTAGTGCTACAGCATTTAGCACTCTGCAGTTGTAAGGTTAAACTCTTTTTCCATTTAACTGTTTAAGCCAACCAGCTTAAGCCCAATTCCCTGTGACTGGTTAAAAGCTGCATGTGGTCTGCTGAGCCACCCTCTGACGTTAATGTTTAATGCACTTTAACACATTTTGTACAGTTTATTTTGAAATAGGCAGACAAAAAGCATAGTTCCAAAAATCATCTGTGACTCCTAATGTGCTTTAATTGAAAAGAAAAAAAAAAAAGGGAAAGGTTTACATGGTATTGTGTATTAATGACTCTTCTCTGTTGCCAACGTTGAGTTATTGATAAGAATGAGGAAAAGGAAGCTGGAACGAGCAATGTCACAAAACCATTGAGACTCTGCCCTATCCTTTCTACATTTCCTCTAGAACAGAAAGTAGGCTTAAACAGGCAGTAATCTGTTCCATAAGACTTAGAAAGTACCACAGCATAAGCAGTCAGTAGTCAATAGTCATGTCTGAATTGCTGAATTAATGCATATCTCAGAGTCTGTGCACAGTACTACTCAACACTTCAGTTTCTGCTTTATCCCTCTGCTTCAGTTTGCAATGAGTGCACTTCATAAGAACATGGGATTTGAAGGCATATAACACAAGCAATATATTCTAAAACATCATACTTCAGTATCTTTGCTATGGCAGAAATTATTTCTCAAAGCCTTATATCCACACATGGAAGATTATCAGTAAACATCTGACAGAGATAGCAAAATCTGGAACGCCTCCAGCATCTGAATCTGGCTTTCTGCCTCGGTTACTTGGCTTGCTCCCTGACAGATCCCATGACTTCCTTTACAAACAGCAGCAGTGGCAGTTTGGAAACAGCCTCTAGGGGAGGTCATGGGTGGATTGGCTTGGTTCCTCAATATCATTTGTCTTTCCTGAAATTAATTTTGAAGAAGCCATTCAGCATTGTTTAAGAATAAGATTATGCATTAGCAATAGCCATTCATTTTCCTGCTTAGTCCAAGGTAACAAAATAAAACATCCAAAGGCTAGGATCTATGTCACTCTAGGGAAATGTCCTAACCAATTTGATTTTTTTTATCATTTCTCAGTTACTATGCTTGAAAGAGACATCACAAAGAGTAAAAATCAACAGCACAATAGAGAAAAAAAAATGGATTTCAGAAACATAGGAAATCTTAACATTCCTTCCTTCTTTTTCTTAAGAGAAAAATCAGTAAAATGTTAATTTCAATTTTGTTTACATTCTTTTGCTACTTTCTTCTTAGAACTCATTAAATCCTTCAGGAAGGGTTGACATTACTGTTATTTTTCTCACATCTTTCTTTTTCACAGCAAAGTATTGGTGACTTTCATTTGAAAAAGACTAAAAAAAAATTGACTAAACTTATTTACTGTCAATTACTTCAACGAAATTCTTCAAAGTTAAGTCTAATCTGAATTCTATGTATATCACCAATTCTATAGGCCTCCAGATACCACCTTCTATGATTCATTTAGATAACAAGATCCACTTGTTCTGATTCAGAGAACTGAACCAGAAAAGGTATGGTGGTATAGAAACATCCAAAGAGTTTTACGTCAAAGCATAATGTGCATGGACAAGATATCCCTGTTCACTGCAGGGGAGATGGACTAGATGATGTTCAAAGGTCCCTTCCACTCTAAGGATTTTATGAGTCTATGATTCTATACCATGGTCAACACAGCTTCTGTAGTAAAGGCAAAGTACCTGAAGAACAGACGCTGTACTTCAGTTTGGTCTCTACCACTCACAGATATGTTCCGAACAAACAGAAAAGCATCACGTGTTGAGGGAGAAAGTCAGAAGTCACCTAAGGACAGTAACTCTATGCAGTGAACAAAATAACTGAGGCTTGGGATCTTTCATCATTCACTGAATTTCACTGATGAGATAAAAGTCATGCTCACATTTTAAGCTAGCTAAAAGTTAACAGTATAAGATATTGAAAGTTGCCAGAATTGAGATCTGTTATCACAAATACAGATAAGATTTCTGCCTCTGGGTGATGAGCCATCATTTCTTCATGCTTTCCATTATACAAAGTAGAAGTTCAGCATCAGTTCACACACCTAGGCTCTACATTTTGATATTTTTCTAAGTCTGTACATGCTTCAAGACAAGCATCCACAACAAACATCTGTTAATTTGATAAGGTTTGAGGGGAAAAAAAAAGACAGCTGTTTACACCATTGAGGCAATCTCAAAGCTGAGATAAAGATTCAATCTGAAATAGGGAAAAGCAAAAGTATTTTCAGCACATGCATTAGCAGTGGCTTTCCTGCTGTAGCGTATACTTTGATCTGGCTCTCTTCTCATTCTCATTCTTAGCTCAGAGGCTAATGATACTTGTTGCTAAGTCACATCTGTGAAATGCTACAAAAGGACAAATTCCATTTAAACGAATGAGACTATTTTGGCACACACTATTTTTGTTCATGTTCCAAGGAATTTTGATCTGCTAACTTAAATTAAAGCTTATTCCTGGACTTTTTAGCAAGACACATTGCCCTGGGAGCCTGTACTCTAAGTAATACTTCATGTCATGCTCCCTTTTCTTTTGGAAAACAATGAGCTTAGATGCTTAGAAAGAATTTAAAAAACTCAAAGAGTAAACAACATACTCAAAGAGTAAACAACTTGAGGTTATGCCATACAGAGTGACACTATGCGTTCAGGTATCAGCTATATTTATGATTTATAGGCTGGAATTTAATGAACATACCCTTGAAGACCCTTGCAATAGTTTCCACACTGGAGATGAGTGGAATAGGGCTGGGATAGGAACCAGAAGAAGTGAGAGGTGTGGACTTTCACAAAGGCTCAATGCTGCAGGTATGCTTGATATAAAACATCACTGTCACAGCTTCAAAGCCAGACAAACGAAGAAGGCAAAGATATATGAAGATGAAGCAGCAGGTATCATTTCTGCCTGGCATGTAGCAGAATACTAATATGGCTTCCATGTTACTTCTTGAGAGAAGCAAATGAAAAAAGAAAGGTTAAAGTGATGCAAAGAACTGGCCCTTTCTTGCCAGAACCTGCCCAGATGGAAGACTGTCAAATGTGCATTCAGTGAACAAAAGCAGCAGGAATACATTCAATCACCATCAAGCATCACGGAGAAACTTCTCTGAGAACTTCACGTTCTTATCCTAACCAAACGTGAACAAAAGCATTTCCTGAAATCTCAGTAGACACACTTTAAATTAAGTGTTCACTAGGAAAAAACAGAAGTATACAGCTAGCTGAATCTGTAGTGGATTTAAACTATAACCATGACTACCAAATTTGAATGCCAGATTATGTTACCAGTGAGCTCTGTTTTAGTTTACAAGAGAAACTGAAGAACATTCTACTGTGGAGAGAGAAAGAAAGAGTTGTAAATATTAAAGATAGAAGAATAAAAGTCTTTTGAAGGGGAATTGAGTGCTTGCCTACTGCTTAAGAAAAAAAGCACTATAAAGCAGCTATTGATTTTTCATTCAACAGCACTGAATGTTTTACTGAAAAGCAGCATTGCTCAGTAATTTGAATTTTCAATTAAAGTAGCATGTTCCTTGGACACATTTACTGCTGCACTCCAGTGACATTTATTTGACTTTTAAAATCCCTCTACTATTGTATTCGTGTTTGTATAGATCAAACTACCGATACAGAAAGTGTTAGGATTATAACACTGCTGATTATAGATACACGTTTGGAAGGCTCCACTGACAATCTAATGACTTTATTTAAACGTAGGACAAGTGAAGTCAGTCACAGTTGAACTAAAATACGCCACTACGAGATAAATCAGGCAGTTCAGTATGTCACCTTAGAAATACTTACATTTGCCTTGCCTTTATGGACACTTCTGTTGTTGTAGCAAAGTTGAGCTAGTTATTCAAACTACCTAAGTTATGTTTACATTCCATATGATTGGGAGGGCCTTGTGAAATTCAGAAATATCAAATTGATAACTATTCACATGTACAGAAATTTCAATTGTAAGTTAGGACAAAATATTTCTGGACTATAAATAGACAATGATGGCTCTCATTGCATTTTCTCTTGTTTTAACTAAAGTCTTATAGTCTAAAGAATTATTAGCCCAGTTTTAATGATACTAGCACCTACTTCTCAAAATGTAGAAGGGTAAAATATCTAGTCAAATTTTCTAAAGTCGGCGCCTTTCTAACGAGTTATCCTTACTTATATTCTCTTTCTCCTTACCTGTAGGCCCATTCGGGTACTTTTCATATGCTTTCTCACATGCTCATTCTTCACTGGCTTGCAAGTACATGTTACATAAAATGTTTTATATATGGTGTGTTTTCATATATTAGACATTTCTTCTTTCTTCTTCTTTGTTACCTATCCCTAAAACTGGTTTTACACAGGTCTAAGGCCTGATTCCTTTACCAGCAATCATCCACTGCTGAGTTATTTATAGCTTTCGAGCTTCTGATATCATCCTGTGCTTGCAGATTCAAAGACCTTGCTGTTATCTATTTCCTATACTCTTCTATGCTGCATTTTTATTCCAGGGTCATTGGTAGTTCACTCTGCAGAGCAAAACTACCTGTTATTCCTCCCTATGAGTTACAGAAATATACATAGGTTGCTCTGAATTATTTCCATGGAAACTACGAGTAAAAAGAGCACAGTAACACTATTTGATAGAGCAAATGCTCAACTACATAACACAATTTTTTAACATAGTCACCACCACTACCTATACATTTTCACCAGCAATGAACAGCACGCTGTGCTTATGAAAATCTACATCAGTGGATGTGACCTACTGTCACTGTTGCCACTACTGAAATGCACCATCCATTGCCTCACTGTGCTCACATCCACTGTTCGGTCTTCAGAAACATTCAGCAAGCACTGATGCATGTAAATAGGTGCCATTCTTTTCCCACAAAGAGGAAATAAATTTCACTCCTTTGATTCATGCATACTACCATGTCACTTTGTAAGACTGCCTCTCTGCTGCCATCTCTTGCACAACAACAACATATAATGGAATGCTTGTAGGAAGGCTCAGCCTCTACTGCCATACAACCAATATCCATCTCTGATGTCATGGGCAAACATAATAAAATAGGAAGCATTACTTTCAGGGCAGCCATCATACACAACAATATATGTATATATATTCATATGCATATACGCATAACATACATCTGGCAATAATAAGAAAGCTAAAACAAAGTGGATAGTAACATCTGTTTGTCAGATAACTGTTGTTCCAGCTAAATAAGTGAAGACAGAGGTCACACAAGTCAGGATGACCAAACAAAGCCTGAAAGATCCTACAGACAGTGCTGTTAGCACAGCACAGTCTGTGGCCTGCTGCAAGTAATAGCAACATCAAATTTACAGGGCTACAAGGCTACAAAAGCATAATTTCACATAAATGGTGCAAGAAATAAATGACAGCTCCTGATTTGATTCAACAATCTTTCTGCTGCTGCAGATTTTGGCATGAATTCAATACTTTCTGAACACACTCAAAGTAGCCTTCAGACACCATTAATCTTTTTCTACAATCCTACTCTTTCCCCCTGTTTTGTAACTAGTTTCCTAACTTGGCTCTCTTTTGGAAGGATGAAATGTAGGATTATACGTCACTTATGGCTGTCTCTGCTGTAACAATGCAATAGTTTTCTAAAGAATCTGGTAGAGGCAAGAAGGGAAAAAGTAAAAAAAACCTTTTCTCAGTTACTTTTGGCAAGAGCTAACATTTTATCCCGATGTGTCATAACAATGAGAGTAATTGGATAAATTGGCACTCTGTCTCTTAGAAACCTCAATCCAGAGTCTTGCAGTGGGAATTAGTTGGCTTGCCCCAACTTATTGATATTCCCTTTCTTTAACTGTTCAGCATCATTTTAGGTGTGGTACTTTGCTATAGTCTTGTGCTTCCCTTTACCTTAGTCTAGGGACGTGACAGTCCCCGGTGGCTTAAGCTGCCCACATAGCACATCGCTAGGGAAAGCACAGCACAAAAGCTGGCCAGTTATCACTGTAATAAACAGCAAAATATTCTGAGAAGCTGCAAAAGCATCAAGTGGCAAAGTGTGCATGTAGGGTATGGAGATGAGGGTACTTACCTATTCACAAATACAAGAGGCCACTAAGGCTGTTTCACACAGAGATTATTCTCTTGACCAATCTAGGTTCATCATAGACAAATATCTTCTTCTAACCCTTTAAGCATTTGGCATTGCCATGTCAGACAGGCAAATGGCTTCCTCGAGGATAGGAGGAGCTCCTCAATCTCTCCCAAGGCTCCGAGCCAGCCCAATACATTACACCACTTAAGGTACCTTGTTTCTTGACATGACCCTTTAATAAGGATAGACAGTACAGATGTACTTAGTGAAGTGCTCCCAGCCCTGCTATCATCTGACGGATATTTCCTGTTAGAGCTAATGAGGTTCTGCTCCCACTTATCTCTAGATATGGCGTAGTTAGCACTTTTTAGTTTGCTTAATGACATGCTATTAATAAAGACATGACCTGAACAGTTACTTGCATTTATTGTCTTTTGTGTGTGTGTGCGTCCATTTTTATAATTATGTTGAGGCAATTTAATTTTTTAAGATCGTAAACTATTGTTTTGTTTGGTAAGTTGTATATAATCATGCTACGTTCCCATGAAAGCACTCACCAAGGTCAATGCACAAGTTAGCAATTTATCTGAAACATTCATCATGATATTGAAATTGCTTCGCTACTTCATCAAGGTATTATTATTATTACTGCCTTATTGACATAGTATGCAAACCCACTCTAAGGAGGGATGAGACCTGCTTTTTTCAAGGAGTTTCAAATGATCAAACTATGCTTAACTGTAACTGCTGAACAGTTAATATGCTGAACAGTAACAGTTCAACATCTTTAGTTTTTTTCTAATGAGTAATAGCCCTAACAAAAATGTAGAGCAACTGACACCTTTATCCAAGCAAACTGTAATTGGTATAAGTAGAAGAATCCAAAGTTTTTGATGGAGGTAATGAAACAATAGTATAACTCTCTGATCAAAATCATTACCAGACAATCTTGGTCCAAATGAGATTTTCAGTGTGCGTGTGTATGTTTGTTTAAGGCACAAACATTAAACAGTAGATAATTAACTTCTGCATCATTATTGTAAATTGAAAATAAACAAGCAAACAAATGTTAATTACCTTTAATTCTCAAAACAAGAAACCTTGTTTATGTGAGTGAAATAAGAGTGAATTGAATTTTAATGGGATTTGTGTGTTTTCTCTATTTAGGCTTGATTTGGTTCTATCATTTTCCAAATATGGGTTCTTATTTTTGCTTTTGCATGACATCAAATTGCCCAAAAGCTGTTGCATTTCTCTGTTTACAGAGCTCTGTCTATAAATCTGTTACTTATTTTAAAGCACGTATTACGAAAGAACAAAATATCTAAATTATGACAGCATAGGTGTTTCTCCTTGTAAGGCTAACTAAACCCGATCAGCCCTACCTCCTCTTACATGTCATGTGCTTAATGGCCCTTTGCTGGATATGCACCAATGTGCATATGAGCCGGGAAGCTCATGAATGTGCAAAGTCCTGCATAAATGGTTTTACCATGTCAGAGAAGAAAAAAAAGAAATGCCTCCTTGACCCCATCTGGTGACCTTGTTAATGCAGCAAGCAGTTCTCTTCTCTGCTGCCAGGACACACTG
This sequence comes from Phasianus colchicus, assembly GCF_987193195.1. Classification (NCBI taxonomy): domain Eukaryota; kingdom Metazoa; phylum Chordata; class Aves; order Galliformes; family Phasianidae; genus Phasianus; species Phasianus colchicus. The sequence goes on from NC_143449.1 coordinate 12,712,522, forward strand.
CTGACTCTAGTCTACTAAGACTCCAGGTATTTTCCTGTTTTTCATCTACACTGTGTAACTACACTGTAGCATTGAGTTATTCCATCCTTGCAGCAGATTTTGCATTTGCCCTTGCTAAAGTGTCTGAGATGTTAATCCTTTTCCTCCAGTTTGCTGAGCTTTTTTCTGACCAGCAGCCCTGCCCTCTAACATATCAGCCACACTTTCCAAACAGATATCATCCACAGAATTTCTGACAGTGCACTCTGTCCTAATTTCCAGGCTCTTGATAACAGTAAGTAGTCCTGTCCCCAGTGTCACCTCCTAAGGGACATTGCCAGTGTCCAGATAGCAGCTGGAGTTTGCACTACCGATCACAGCCTTTGGAACTGAGTGGTTCAGCAGCTTTCTATCTGCTTTAACCATCAGAGAATGAAACAAATTTGAAAAAAAAATTCTAGATATTTACAACCATTTTTCAACCTTCTTACACAACTTTCTTTGTTTTTTACTATTTTGTAGTCAAGGAGGAAATATAGCATTCAAATGTATAAACACAAACCAAAGAAGAAAATAAAAATTAGTTAACAGAACACAGTCAAGCTTAAGAAAACTTAGGAATTATATGCATGCTCTATGCTTACAAATGATCTTAATTAGCACCTAATTACAATTTAGTTCAGCTAATCAGATGATCAACTGCATTGATTCTTATCAGCTGATTAACCCTAATATAAAGTACTATGAAAATTTACAAGACTGCAATAGAAAATTCAAGTTACTTTCAAGTACTTTGTTCTCAGGAAAAAAAAAAAAGAAATGAGGTCTAAGTTTTGCTTTCTTGTTTAGCTTGCTTAGGACAAAAAAAAAAAAAAAAGAAAAGAAAAGAAAAAAAAAAGAGTTTTCACTCAAATAAGGAATAAAGATGGCATATAATAGCATGGTTTGACCCACATACATTCAAGTCTGAATTTGGGAGTGCAAAGAGCTTCATTAATTTTCTGCTTTAAATAAATTAACACTTCCAAAGATTTTAAATGGAGTTCTACAAATGTATGATGGGAGCTATTTCAAAACAGATCTTGAACCATTGCTGCATAAAACTGTAATGATCATAAATGACGAATGACTGATGACATGACAAATGAGGACATATATGGAGCTTTGAATTTCTGTATGTCATGGCTGAACACTTCTCATCCTGATAAATCATCTCTTCATCAACTTTAATGCTGTGAATATTTGAGAGCAAGAAGTGAACCTGGCCTGAAGTTTACCTTTTTGAAGAACAATGGGTTTTACAACATTCCTTTGTTACTTTTCTGGCTTGAAAGTTAAAATCAAGTCAAAGAAATTCACTGATAAGTACACAGAGTCAAAATAGACAGTAATAATTAAAATTTTACCCTTGGGAAGAGTAGTACCAAGACATCACTCAGTGCAATGAGGAGTCTCTTCTTTGTACATATATGGACAATTAATATATGGGCCTTGAATTTGTATTAAAGAAATTTTATTGATAAAGACTACCTCAAAGGCTTTTCTAAATTACATACATATATGCATGCATATATATACACATACGTATTTATGAAGTAAGATGTAATCTCCCTTTGATGTTCATTTTTATCTCCTTATAACACAAGTGTGTTTTTACCTAAGCTGTGGTCACTGAAAAAATAAAAATAAAATTTCATTACTTCTTTGGAGCCATAAGAAAATAGATGCTAGGAGTTAATACAAACTAATGCTGTTGGTGTTCTGATCTGACTATTGACCCTGATCTAATCCTGATTTGTCTTGTATACTTACATTATACTCTCTTGGAATGAAAATACTGATATTGAACATGCAGAATGGAATACATCAAAACATTGTAATCCTCCTTTAAATTCCACATTTGTTTACAACTCCACTTGCAAGACAGTTGAATGAAACCCAAATATGGCTTTCCTTACCTCCTTGTCACTTGCTTATCCTTTCTGCCTCTTTCCATAGTCCACAAACAAATGTGGTAGGGCTGTCACTGAATACAAAACATTAAGGAAAAAAAATGCTTTAAACTTCAGAAAAAAAAAGTCTTTGTAAAAATAAAGTTATTCAGATACCTATTTGAAAGGTATGGTCAGATGTAATGCACTCTTGGTTTTCAAATAATAAAATAAATTCTAAAATTGGAAAATACAGGCAATTTTGTAATTTTTCAAAGTGAGAACAACTAAATTCTTAAAAAATGAAAATCAGAAAATCAGTTTTCAGTAACTCAATAGATTTTAGTTTAGATATGTCAATAGCTTGCTGTTTTGGTATACTCTTATTTTCCTGCTTTCTTGGTTGTGCCTTATCTAATATCTTGTGGAAATTGCAATTTGTGTCACTGATTTACCTTTCAGTCTCTGTGATTGATCTCTCATTCAAATGCAGCTCTTTCCTTTTTCATTACCTTGCCTCCAATTCACTGTAACAGAATGGAAATACGCAAAAAATGATATTCAGAAATCAAAATGTTATATGTTATATACATTTCTGAAGCATAATAACAAGGTAAACTACAGTAGCAAGGTAAATATACTCCTTTTCTCACTGTCTCTTTTATGTAAAAAAATATAAGACCTGAAAAGTAAATTAGGATCCTGCATCGACTGGCCTAACATATTCAGTGTTTGTAATTTTAGAAATTGACCCTCACTACTCGTTCTCACTGTCTGGTTAAAAAACTGAGGAATCATCTTAATACCTATGGAACAGCAAGAATTAGAGTCCTGAAACAGGTTAACTGTGAAATAATAAATATCACATTCATTTTACTGTTCTCTTAGAAAAGTTGATTTGTGGAAAATGTTCTCTAATATTCCACTGGAAAAATCTGCATAACGTATCTATATTACTATAGATATGTGAAGATGTAGATAAACCAATCTGCACATCTCATTAATGCCTTTTTTGAAACTGAAGTTAGTTTCAAAAAACTGCATTGATCTTAGAACTTCATAATCACATGCATTGACTGGCATGGGAATGAAGCCAAACTGCTTTGAAAGGCCTTTGCTTTATCTCCCCAAGGGCATTAGGAGAAAGTGTATGAGGGGAAACAGTCTGACTTGATCTTTATTTCTAAGTAAAGTTCACAACAAAGATATTACATACAAAAGCCACTTGTACCTTGCTGTGTGCTGACAAAGAATTTACTTAAACTTATAAAAAAAAGAAAGAAAAATAGAAGCAATAACTTTTATATATCTGTAGGAAACAGTAATGTGACAGCAAAGTCTGCATTTTTTTGAATTTTAGGTGTTTGTTGTCATACTGGTTCTACAGATAGTTGATGATTCGGTGGCATTACCATCTACTAGCAGCAGGTTCTTACTGGAATAGTCACTGGATTTTATCCTGCTACTCAACTTCTCTTTCTTTAGAGTTTATCAGTCTTCATGACTGTAAACCCAATTTACCCTTAAAAAAATTGCACACAATTACTTCTGTAAGGTTTTAAGAAATGGAACAATGGATCACAGGAGTTTGCTTTGTGTTTAGACCTTTCCTGTAAAACATTACTGTCAGTACATACAGAAGAAATACATATGAAACATTTATGGAAATAAAAATGATTGTAATTTACTTATAACAAAAAATATTCAGAGAAAAATGCACTTTGTGGTGAGCACATACTTCTGTTCTGTTTGCATTAAATGCTTCACCCCATAACTCAGTGGGAGATTTCTCACATGCACTTCTTTGGGGATCAGTCATGTTGGTGCTCTGGTGAATTTGATATTCCTTAAAGACTGTAATTAAACATTTTCAGAAAAGAAATACTTGATCTCTGAAAAACAAACAAACAAACAAAACCAACCAAACAAAAAACAAATCAGCAACAGCCACAAAAATAATACAACTATTCTTACTTTTTTCTTCTTTTTTTTTTTTTCCCAAGCACTGTCCTCTTGATTAACAAATCAGATTTAACAGTTGCATATTAACACACTATAGCTGCTAATATATTAAGACAATGACAGTGGTAACAACGAGTTCACCTGAGTAGCAACATATGCAGTCTCAAGAACTTTTTGCCCTGTAATGGTACTTATAAATTGAAGTGCTGACCATTAGGGCCTTACTGCAAAAAAGCTGTAATTTTATAACATTAAAATCTTAAGGATGAGAATCATAAGCCTGAGTATTTCATATGATTGAACTACTCTCCTCAATTTATTAAAAATGGTATCTCCAGCTGTGGGCTTGCCTTTATAATCCACTGTTACGGTACCACCTGAAGCACCAAAAGACGGTGTAGCAGATTTCAAACTGCATGTTCCTCAAATAAAACACACTGCAATTACCAGCCTAACATCTTCCAATCACCTTTCCTTTATCTCTGTTCTACTGACTTTCTGTAATCAAAACATTTTTTTAATAGTCTAAGAGAAGAGGATCATCTTTGAAATGTCAATTTCATCTACTTTTTTTTTTTTTTTTCCTGTTAGAGGAAGATATCTTTTCTAATTGTTCTAGATTAACTTACCTTTCCTACAACACGTGCATGTTCTGATCAGAAACTCAGAAATAACATGCAGTACTTCTTTGCAAGAGAACATACAATCCTGGATTTGTAAAATGAATATCCATTCAAGTATTCAAAAATGGAAGAATTAAACCTGTTCTCTGATGGCTGGATCTTTGATACAAACAAATCTACCAGCTGGCCAAACTAGATACCACTCACATCTGTCATCTATGGAAATTACAAAACCATTTAATTGCAAAAAGTGAAATAGAAAAGGAAATTCATACAAACAAAAAAATATTTGAAAGAAATACCCATAGCATGAAAGTAAACATCACTTCTGATAAAACAATCTATATATTTTCAATTTTTCTATCATCATGCTTACTTCAATGAGCTTATCACTGTGCATGAGGAGAATACTGTTTCTTTCTACTCATAAGCCTGAATATTTCATATGATCACCTTGTAATCTTTTTACTGATTCAATGTCTTATTGTTTTTAACTCTCAAAAAGAACACTGTTACTCAAAGGAAAAAAAAAAGTACTAAATACTCTACAATTTTGATCCAAATGTCAGTTAAAGAAACAGAAAGTAACCTGGTTAGCTTTGAGTAGTAAATGTATAAAATCTGTGTAAGCGCTTTACGTATATGACACAAGTGATATGTTAGTGAGAAATAAGAAAAAAAATGCTTAATAAATATGACAGGCAAGGTTTCTTTCTTCAAGAGTGAATAAAAAGATATATTATAAAATTTAAATAATCTTGCTCACTAACACGTGAGGCAGTAGCCAGAAATGACATGTAGTAATGTAGCATGCAATGGAACTATAGGTTAGAAGAGCGTATAGCCTGCTTTCTGGAGATTTCCAGATTATTCTGTATTTCCAGATTATTCTGGTCCACTGTATAAGCAAATCCCTAATGGTATTCTAATGGCTCTGCCAAGTAGATCTTATAATGTTCTATGCTATGGTAGAGTTCAGATGGCGGACTATTGCTTCACAGGGATATTTTTGTATCACTCTGACTGACTTTGAGCTTCTAACATCAAATTAAAAAAAAAAAAAAAAAAAAAAAAGCTATCAAGGATGAGATGGACAGACAGTAAAATCCCAAACCTTTGTTTCTCATGATATCCCATCCTTCTTGGCGTCAGCACATAGGACTTCTGCTCCTGTTGCATGATCAGTAAAGATGCATTTCAACTGATAGATAGGCACTGCTTCCCAAGACATTTTAGTGAAGAAAAACTCACACAAGCTCAAAGTGTATACAAAGGAACATCAAATAGATCTGAACAGTGAGAGCTAGCATTCTAAATAAACTACATATGCTCTATAAACAAAATATTTTTTATAGAAAGAAAATAAGCAAACAGTCTTCAGTTTACAGGTTTAATTAAAAACAGCCAGAGCATTTCACAGTATGAATTAGAAAATCATGGAAATAAATTAAGGACACAAACTGTGCTAGTTTCTCATCTAAATTGCTCTTCCATTGCACATATTTGTGTTTTACAATCCAGACTTTCTTTTTTGTTTTGTTGTTGTTTTGCACGTATTACAGAACAGAGTAACAACTAACTATTCCTACATTCAAACAAACAATTATCTTGTCAATAAGTTCACATAATTCTCATAATGCCTACATAAAACATCATATCAAGAAGTGGTAGAGTAGGGTTTGTATTATATGCTATTTCATTTGGGGGTATATCTATATGCAGAGAACGAACTATTGTGGAGGCAGGCAGGCTGCCCAGGAAGATGTCCCCATCCCTTTCAAGAAAAGGGTAGATGATGCACTGAGGGACATGGCCCAGAGCAGTCAGGGGCATGGGCTGATGGTTGGACCAGATGATCTTAGTGTTCTTTCCGACTTTAATGATTCTATGATTCTCTGATTGGTGAGAGTTACAAATGTGAGTGGCTTCTTATATTCATACTTTAGTGTCTACAAAACTAATTCAAATAACAGGCTAATTCAGCCTACCTAGGGTCAAAACATTTTGTGATATTTCCTTTCTATTTATCCTTTCCTCTTTAAGGTGGAAGAACAACTTCAGAAGGTTTGACACCTGATAATAAGAAGGCTGAATGCAACATTATTTGGCATCCTCACCCCTGGGCACAAGGAGTCAGTGAGGATACAGCACTGCCCAGCATCATATCTGCTGTGGTTTTTCTGGTCAGCAGCAGCAGCTTTAGAGCCAGTAATATAGTGTGTGTGTCACACATTAATGAACACTTAAAGGAGCTGCATGCCAGTGATGGTATTACAGTATGATGGAGTTTCATTGTTTACTCTCCTATTCACCCCTTTTAAGCCAAAACCCTTTAGGTATCTACACTTTCTAAATTTAAAATACAGAAGTTGAAAAGCACATAAAAAAAATACAATGGGTACAAATGCACATAGGAGATAGCAAGTCGACTTTAAATTGCTTGCAGTAAGTTTCCAAACTTCAGTACTGGAATAAATTTACCATGTAAATATGATAATGAGTAAATTCTAACATAGTCACTCAAACATCTACAGAATTTTTTGCGTCTTGCTTAATTAGTTACAGTTTCATGTACTGCCATTTTTCATTAACTTTGTAATTCCTGGGCATGCATAGGTGGGTGCCTCACCAAATATTATTTGATTAACACACAGTACTCATATAATATATGCTAATTTTTATTTGCTAGGAAGTTAATTATAAAGCTTTGATAATCTGTTTTGATAAATGTAATTCAGTGGAAAATGTGTGTTCCTAGAACAGAATTACATTAAATTAGGTGAGGTGTTTTTTTTTTTTTTTTCCTTAGACTATTATCTACCACATTATTGAGATAAATCATTTCCTTGTGGTATAAGTAAGCCAGCTTTGGAATAAGCATCAGTTTACTCCATATTTTTAACAACTCCCTCCATTTTGAAACCTTTGCTGTAGACCATTTGCACAAAAAACTGTGGCAGCTATCTCTAAAAGGGACCAAGGCCTTTCAAATTCTTCTTTTTGAGAAATTTAAGTTTCCCACCTCTTTTCTTTGTTAGCATTTCCAATTTCCCTCCCTGTCTCTAGCTTATAAGTACATGTAATGTTTGTTTTTTATTATTTATTATTATTTATTTATCTTGTTTCTGGGCATCCCACAAGTAAGAGCATTATTCTAAAATTTTCAAGACAATAACTTTTTTTTTTGCTAAGAAAATAAAAATAAATTTGAATTCAATGGAATCCAATGCACTGTGAATTGTTAAATTTATATTAGATATAAAATTACATGGGCATATGGAGAACTGATTGTCACTAGATACTGATGTGAGTCAATACCTATACTTAGCATAGTTAATCTGTACGGAAAAATTCAGCTTACATATTCAGTTTCCTTTAGCTTAATTTCTGAACTTCTAAAGACTTCAAAGGACTACACAGAAGCAAGATAAAGAGCTTATCTGCATAATTCTTATGCTAATTCACAGAAGGTGTCTTAACTAAAAGTACACAGTACTTTTACAGTACATGTACACAGTAAGGGTTCACTGTTACTAAATCTTTTCCTCTAAAAGCTAAAATATTACACACTCTTTAGGTTGTAATTCATCTTACTCTGTTTCCTTAAGAGTGTTTGTGGTGCTGGTTGGCAAACGTGAGCCTGGCTGCAGGCTGGCCGCTCACTTCTAGGGGATGACTGCAGGTGTTGCCCACAGAGCAGTACCACAGTGCATGTGTGCAAACTGAGCATGAATCACAAATGTTCATATGCTTTTAAAATTTAGAAAAAAACACAACCCTTTGTGCCCTGAGAAATTGTGAAAGAGAAATCAGTGTCCAAAATGCTTTTAACTGCTGCTCATTATAAAGTTGTACTCAGTCAAAAAAACTGGAAGCAGTGATTTTCTCACCAAGTTTTCCCTTTCTGAGTCCTACATTCTCATATCTCTAAGCATGCTGTACATTAATCGTTTCACTCTTAGGATAAAAGCAATTTGGAATCCCAACATTACCCATCTCTGACAATACAATTTTCACATAATGTTTATAACTTTGTAAACCTTTTACTTCATGGAGCTTAAAGACAAACAAATGATTTGCACACAAGTGGCACAGTTTTCTGGTAGAATTTGGGTAGCTTTTTAATGTTATGCTTTTATTACCTATTTGAAAATATTTATTACTTGTTCATATTATTTCTGTGCTGTCAAATGTTCCAGCCATTAAAAAAAAAATTAGCTTGCAGTTGAATAAAAGGTCTAAAAGCATTTTCTGCTAATGTAATGAGAGACCAAGATTTGTATTTTATAAAATTAATGTTTATCACTTAATGATACCATGATGAGAAAAGTACAAAAGAATAATGGTTCAGTTGCTCTCTCCACTTAAATAGCTTATGATACATGAATTTGTTTCATATAGGATTTAGCTATTGTCTTGACATGGGGATGTATTCAAACACAACTGGTTTCAAACACAGTGAGAAAGAAGAAGTGATTTCTACCTCCAAGACTCTAAGGAGAACAAACTTCTTTGCTGAGCAGCCTACTGCAAACTTAAGTACTGTATACCTAAGAAATATGGAAGTTTGACATCACGCAATATTAAAATCTCTGTGTAATACATCTTCTGAGTTTCTTTCAAATGCCATAATTATATAAGATTAGCTACTCCTTATAAACTATCAGCATAATGATTGCATGTCAGAACTCTGCAAAAATACTCAGCCTATGAAATTGATAGAGCTCCAGGTAATTCTGCTGCCCTCACACATATCACACTAGCAGAAGACTCTTAATATAACTCATAATAAAATATCACTACCTTTTAAAATGCTTTTAACCAAATTGCATGTTACAGCCTTTACAAATTACAGGGTTTTTTTTTTGTTTGTTTGTTTGTTTGTTTCTATAGGTGTATCCACCTTATGCTTTTTAACTTTCTACACTGTGTGCTGGCTAATGCTAATCATGGCTGTGCACATACATTTTCATTACTGGATAACCAAATGTTTGCAATACTAGTTCAGCAAAATATAAAATAACATTGTTGCCCACAAAGCAATTCCCCGAGACTATCTTCACAGCTATTTTATATAAAAATGAATTAACTGCGTTTACTTACTTGATGAAAATCGCTGAGTTCTGATTCACATCCACAAGTGAAACAGGCTTTTCATTTTTAAAAAAGGAAAGCACACAATGTGAAAGAAATATAATTCTCTTAGAAGCATTAAAAAAAAAAAATCTGAAGAGTCACTGCTTTCTGGATAATACTTTATTGTTCCTGGAATTACACTGATTTATGTCTGTAGTATATAACTCATTCAGACAGCATCATTAGGCTAACCACTATGCCACAGTATATCATATGATGATATGCTGTACTGCTAATTATTTCCTTTGCTTTCATGAAAGACTTCCTACTTTTTCCACTTTCTTTTACCTTCCTAAATATAGTCAGATTCTCCAGTATTCAGTTTGAACCAGTCTGCCAAAATCAGAAATTGTTTTAATAGGGTAACAGTCTATAGGCTGCTTGCTGCTTAGTAGATCTTAGAGAGAAATCACCGAATGAAATGTAGATGTAGATTCTGCTTAAGAACGTATGGATGAACAGGAATTAAGCTTCTACTGTTTATTTTACCCCTAATACTTCTGTTCCTACTAAATCCGCTACATGTAAACTGGATGCTGCAGGCTAAGAAATTCCACTTCTATTGGTAGCTTTATAACCTGAATCACTAATGGCAAATACTCCTACAAACAGAAATAATTAATCTTAGAAACTAAAACTTTTATTATAGTCCTACCAAGGCTGTCTTAAACCTAACATGATAGGTGCTTCTATTTGTTATCCTCTTAATCAGTCCTAGACGTTATTTTTACATGAGTCACAACTTGTTTTTAAGCTCGATTTCCCCTTTGCCTGTTTTATTTTAGTCCACGTATTGGCCTTGAATTCTTCACACCTTTTTCCAGAGCATCGAGATGTAATTGTTCCTTTTATTGAGCACTGTGTTTTGATATATGTCTCCTTTAAGAAAATCAATAATAAATTTTAATCTTGGAGATATATTGGTAGAACTACAGCTGCTGTCTTCTGAGTATATTAATGTGACTTCTACTAGGAAGAAAACACCTTGTTCTCTTAGAAACATTTCTAATTTTTCTCTGTGCTCAGTACACCCAAATGTAATGCAATTTTTCTGCCTGTGGAAAGGGAGGTAACTGGAACAACAGAAAATAGAGAAAAGGAATTGAAAGAACTGCCTTTTGTTAAAAATATATATATATATAAAAACCCTTTTACTTCAAACTCAGTATGAAGCAGCAGTCATAGCAGTTTGATAACGTGTTCCGATATGGGATTAAAAATATTCCGATTCCAATCTATGGACCTGCTCAATACTGACACTGGCAACAAAAACTTTTCAAAATGCTTGCCAACTCCGTCCAATGGATGTTCCAGGATTGGATGCAGACACAAATATTAAGTTCAGTCCAGCGATTTGCTATGTTATTTTACAGCACAGATATTATAATTCATAGTTAAATTACATTTTTTTATTTGGAAGTGTTTTTTTTTTTTTTTTTTTTTTTTTTTTTTTTTTTAGATTGCTTACACACATAATCAACTACAACTGATTAATTTGGTTCTAACAGCTTATCCTGTAGCATTAACACTGCATTTTTTAATTGTTTGTGAAGTGAGGTGGTGTCTTCATACAGCTCATTTGCAAATCAGTTGGAGTTTTGCCAGATTCTGGTCTTTTCTTTCTGCCACTGTACACTGTATATCTTAAAAAGCTTACTCTGACACACGGTCCCAAAGGGAATTTGCAGAAAGAACATCCTAGCAGATGCTTATATAAAGCCTACATAAATAGGAATTAGTAACAGAGTGATCTATCCAGCAACTAACATTGATATTCTGAGCAATAGCTATAAAAATACACCAAACATGCCCTTAGCCCTCAATTCTTAACATGTATGATGAAAGTTTATGCTATCTTTGTCAAATTTCAGATGTCACTAATGTTACTTTGGACACAGTCTATTTTTCTGATCTGCCACTTGAATTAACAGGATAACTCTTGAAGCCAAAGAAACATCTCAGTTTGCAAACTGAAGTACTGTCTTTGAAAGAGCTCTGCAGAAACCCTTCTATTATGTTGTAGTATTAGACACAGCAACTTGTTAAGTTATTCTGAACTTACAACTTTATTCTCTAATTTAATTGACTTCAGCGCTACTAATGATCTATATGGCTCATTGTCACAACAGAGGAAAACAAAATACATGCTAAACAAATACAGATTTCTTTCTGAAGTTGTTTCCTTACAGGAATTATAGTATTGACCAGACTGATGGAGCCATTCTCCTTTTGGTAAGTGCTGAAACAGGAGTTAAGTTCATATAAATGAGTATGTGATTAGGCCTGATAAATTCTTTCTGATGCCTTGGAAGTTGATTTGATGTTATCATCCAATTTCCAATGAATGATGTCTACAATGCAGAATTTCTAGGTGATAGCTATCAACTGTGCTTAGCACTCTCAGCCAAAGACAACTGAACAGGGAATAATCATGGGACTAAAGTAGCCTCTTATCTCCACAGTCAAGCTAATAACAATAGACCAGAAAGGAAAACAAGTAAGTATTCATTTTAGAGCCAAAGATAAACACAATTCTTTTTTTTTTTTTCTGCTAATAGAAGCAAACTACAAATACCTTTACCAATTAAATAACGGAATCTCTACTGTTCATTTGATAATTGACCTTTTCTAATTTTTTTTTTTTAATATATATATTTTTTAACTAAAGGGCAAACATTTTGATGCAACCGTTTGTTGAATTTAACTTCCAAATCTAAAATGATTAATCTCAATAGATGTTCTATTCAGACCAATTCACTGAAATTTGTTGAAAAATTACTGCCTTCAATTTTATCTTACATATGTTTAATATTCAATTTCTTTTTCCTGCACCAGCTGGTTGGTTTGGAAAAGCCTGTAGAGCTGTCAACTCTCCTGTGTTTTATTTGAATGCAGAACAATTCACTCCTGAGTCTTTCAACCAAATATGCCAAGCAGCATACAAAAGCCAAATGAAACTCATGTTTCTAATAGTTATCACTGTATCCTGGGACAGTGAGAGATAACACTAGAAAAGCATTCATGAGCAACAGAGAGAATAAAACATATTGCTAGTGATGGTAGAACAGACAAAGAGATAATTGTAGCATGGGATGTACGTACATTGTGCATGATTTGTACTTTAAATCTCAAAATCTGAGGAAAACAAAGCAAAGGTTATCACTCCACCACCTTTGCTCTTATTATTGTAATTGTATATATTTTATTTCCTCTATCTATCCTTTTGACTACCTTCATGACACTTGGAACATATTTAATGACATAAAGATACATGCAAATTCATGGAGGTGTAGCCAAATAGTGTTTCAATGATGCAAAACTGGAAGAACTGACCTCCAGAGGAAGACGAAGCTTTCAGGGGCCATTGTAGCAGCACTCCGTCCGTGATCTCTGTCACCAGAGACTGGCTTGTCCACAAAGCATTACTGCTGCAAAATAAAAGCAAGAAAAATCTCTGTATTTGTGCAAAAGCCACGTTTGTGGAAGAAGAAAGGAAAGGGAAAAGAGAAGAGGGAAAAGGGAAAGGAAAAAGAGAAAAGGTTAGCTGCAGTGAAAAGCAGGGAAGCAAATTCTGCTTTCCCTTAGTACATTGTAGTAACGTGATACTAACCTTCACAGGTAGCAGATCTTAATCCACAAGACAGGGCTAAAGACCTGGAGGAGAAAGTCAGTACAGGTAACTCATGTCTCTTCGTAGCAGTTTTCTTGCAATATTTTGACTAGTGTTCACCACCAAAACCTCTCTTTTTAGTTACACATTCTGCAGTCAATTTCTTTGTTCAATAACTGAAAATGAAGAAATTGCATGGACACCACAGGAAAATGAAGACACAAAGGCAAACAAAGAATTATCTGCCTGAGGGAAGGAGAAGTATTCTAAAGTTCAAAATGTGCTATGTTAATCATCTGATCAATATCAGTAATCTCAGTGCAGAAAAATACATGGGATTTGGTTTTTAAATTGGTGCAAATATTTTGGGGAAGTTCATCTCTCCTATTTTTTGTTTGTGAAGGATGAGTTCATTCTTCTCCTACACACCACTAAGTACCAAAAGGATAGTGAGACTTTCTACATGAGAAAAAAAGAATTTCCCATAGGCAGAAATGTGAGGAAGACCAAACTTTTTATTGTACCACTCATTTCAGAATTGCATACCAAAGTAAAAACATAGCAAAAAATGCATATGAGTTTGTAGTAACACACTATTTGTACAGCAGCCCTTAGGCACAGCTATAACTCATGTAGATTCCTAAGGACCTTTAATTTAAATTCTGTGTTTTTCTAAAAGTGCTCTGTTGAGACAACGAAATGACTGTAAGCCCTCACTTTTGTTTCTGTCTACCCTCAGCTGCTATTTTGCTGCATTTAGAAATACATAGATAGGACAATTACAGTACTTTGTTGCTATATTACTCTGAAATTAAATTTGAAAATGATGTTTCTTTAAAACTACAGAAAGACATAAATATATCTTCATTTTCTTTTTCTTTTTTTTTTTTTTTCTCCCCAAGTTACACCTAATAAACATTGGCAGCATGAAACCAACTGCTTTGAGCAATTAGGGGACTCAGATACAAGGGTTAAATTTTCTTCCTAAATAAAACACTTGATTATCTCTTTTTAAAACATAACCATATTTTTCATATTTTCTTAATGTACAAATAAACTGTATTTTCTGCAGTCATGGTACTGAACATCGGTGAAATTAGTTTAATACTGCCCATGGTTTGTATCTAAGAATAATGCTGTAGAAGATGTTACAAACGCATGTATACTTACAGTAAAATGTAAAATGCAATTGCTGTCATTGCCCAGTATGTTGGCTAATAAAAGCAGTTTGATTCCTGGGTGTTCAAAATCAATTTATCTTTTGGATTTGGAGTTCTGCCTGATCAATTTTTAAAAATGGTCTAAAAGTTTAAAACATGTTCTTGGTATAATTTTAGAGGACAATGCTAAAATACCAATAAAACTATCTTTCTTAAGGGAATTGTCAGTCCATTTTTTTCCTTACTAAGCTATGGACTACACAACATCCCATTTTCAGAAAAACTGCTATGTCCATTTCATTTAATACTAAGGGAAAAATAAGCATTTTATGATTAGGCAGTAATTGAGACAAACAAGTAGAAGTGTTGAAAGACATCAGCTCACCCAGGGACCAAGAATTCATTTTGTGTTTCATCTTGTGCCTGGAACAGGCACCATTGCCTCTTGCTCTTACCACTTCAGGGACCAGCGTCAGGACCTAACGCTTCAGAGAGCAGCGTTCTGAGTGGCTGCTTCAGGGATTTATGTTCCTCCAGGGTAATAGCGTTGATTATTTAATCACCTTGTATGCACCACTTAGGCAGGGAGAAATGTAGTCATGTGCATCAGGAGTCATGAAGATCGATTGCACCTTCTGTTTCCTTCTCTCTGCAACAACCTGCTCTGACACTTAAGCGGCTGGAGCCAGTTTTTAGAACAGGTATGACATGTAATCAAACCAGCAGCCAAAGCAGGAAAAAAAAGACTAGAAATTTCTCCTAACATCCAACCCAAATCTCCCCCCAGTGCAACTTGAGGCCATTCCTTCTAGTCCTATCACTAGTTACATGGGAGAAGAGGCTGATGCCCACATCACCACAACCTCCCTTCAGATTGTTGCAAAAAGTGATAAACTCACCCTTCAGCCTCCTCTTCTCCAGACCAAACAATCCCAGCTTCCTCAGCTGCTCCTCATAAGGTCTCTTCTCCAGGAACAGATGGTAGTGAGGGCACAACTGCATCCAGACCCAAGTTTGTACCTTACCTGCAGCAATGCATATCAAAGCATGATGAAATATCATTACCTTCAAGTGGAATGTTAGTCTAAAGTTGGGGCTTCAGGTGGAGTAAAACCACTGTCAGGTTTGGTTCAACCCAGGAAATTCCAAGTATTAGTTATCTTTGAAAGTGCAGTCACTGCTGCAGCACACAGAAGACAGAAACTGTACTCTCTCCCCCCTCTTCTCTAGGAACAGTTAGAACACCATTAATAAACAGAAAAGACAAAATAATTGAAGCTGTTCTTAGAATAAACTGTTATTAGTCATGCGTGTGCTGTGTGCACTAAAAAAATTTTTACATTACCTGTTCTATCATGTTCTAATATGAAACATCTGGTAAAAATTTTCATAGAATCATAGAATGGCCTGGGTTGAAAAGGACCACAATGATCATCTAGTTTCAACCCCCTGCTATGTGCAAGACCACCAACCAGCAGACCAGGCTGCCCAGAGCCACATCCAGCCTGGCCTTGAATGCCTCTAGGGAGGCATTTTAAACCGTCTACAGAAAAGCTGTTCATAAAAATTCTCTTGCAGAGATTTAGGCCATTCTGAAAACAAAATGCTTTAAAAAAAATTGCCAGTTTTCTTCTTTTGCAGTAGATTCCATTGCTCCAAGTGAGATTATTTGTAAATTAGTTTGACTGGAACTTACTAGAATGTACACTTAGGAGGATGTTTCAAAGCCATCAGCAGTATCCCAATATTTCTCATACAAGTTACATGGGTAAAATTCTCTGTAAGAAAAATGTTGCTGTTCTCACTTCCCACCAAAGACAAGTGCTGCTCAAGATCAAAGTATTACTCAAAATGTTTTGTACTTATGTAAGTTCCCAAAATTCCATCAGATACTCACATATTATGTAATACTGTAACGACACTTTTCAGTGTAACTTTTGTAAGAGGTTTCCTTTTCATTTCATAGGATGCCATTCTAACATAGGACCTAGTCAGAAAACTAACTACTGCTCTGATGTTCTTATATTGAACAAATTGCTTTTACATCTGGTACATCAAGTGACATGATTAATGTCATTGTCCAAGGGATTAGTATATGAGTGTAGTTTCTAGTGGCATTATCAAAGCAAGAATAGGCTTTTATTAACTTCACAAAGGCTCAGCAGCAGATGCTACAGTTTGGTCATAAGCAGTATTAACAGAAACTGGAGCATGGGCAACAAAATACAACAGACCTAGTGAGCACTTTGTCCTGTCTACTAGCCAACCAGAACCAAAATAAGGATTGCCAGCTGAGCCTCCAGCCTTCTGCATCATTTTGCTAATGCAAAACCATCAGTAAATATGCTGCCACACTTTCCTTTTAAGCTACATCTGTTGTGATTATATACATAAGAGGACATAGTAATGATCAACATCACTGACTTTTCATCTTTAGGATAACTAATCCCATACCTCCACAGACATTTCTATTGTCACAGATGACTTAATGAATCTTATCTTAAATGAAATACTGGAAGCTATTGCAAAGAGAAATCCTTCTTTTCATATCAAGTGAGCAATCTCTGCTCTTCTCCTGAACTGGACTTTTAACTTGCTGCTTTGAAAGACAGTTTTCCTAAGATTTGCATGAAGGTTACTGATCTGAACTATGAACTAGTACTAGTGGCATGCTCACAAATATCCCTTATGTTGGCATTTTTATGAAGTATTTAGAATACTGAAGTTTAGAGAAGCATACTTTTGTCAGGTAAAATCTTAAAAATTAGCACTTTCTAGCAATTCTTATTCTCTCCTTCAGTTGGTTGCAAAGGTGGTGTGAGTACAATAGGTAATAGGTGGTATTAACAGCTCTGCACCATTTTAAACTTGAGCAAAATTTTTTCCCATCCTGGTACTATGATAATCCTCCTTCACTATAGTAGCTGAGTGCGTGGTCAGTGGGGTTATCACTGCCTGGACATCATAACTTCCAGTCTTAAATGGCACTAAGGAAAGGGTTTGTTCTGCTTATCTATTTACAAAGGACTTTCCGCATACTTTGATATAATGCTTTTGAAGTCAATGAAACTAACTCAGTGAAAAATCTCTTTGTTGAGTTTGGCTGTGCAATACTGGAAAATTCAGAAGAAAATTGAATATGCAGATATTTTTACTAGTAAAAGGGGAAAATGTTCTCATAAAGCACAGAAAAACAAACTAGTTCCTATTTTATGTATAAAGACATCAATATTTTTATAGCAACAGAAAGATTAACAGAAAGGGAACCACGGAAATTTGTAAAATGTAAACTAAGAAGAAGCTAAACTCAGAGAAAATATACATCTTCTTTTCCTGTAATCTATAAGATTAAGAAACTATAGTCACAGGAATGTGACTTTAGTATTGATTCATTACAGTAAAACAGAATTCTAGTTAAATCTCTTTTGAGATTGCCAGCCTTATTCACTTATACCGAGAACTCCTCTAATTTTTACTGTCCTATAAGACAATTATATCATATTTCTTTTCTCTCAAAAATTATGTAGACATAATAATTTTTATTCCATTGTGGAATACAGCATATCAGTATTTTACGTACTGATATTTTATAAAAAAACAACTGATTTACACAGTGTACAATCAGCATGAAGATGGGAACTTTTTACACAGTGGGCATGGATTCATCTGAAGGCAACACTTTGCTCTGTCTGAATACATAGATGTGGGCTGGGAATAAATTTGAAATTCAGCCATAAGTGGGTGTGCAAACCCAAGATGCAAAGTGAAAACCTTCAGGTTTATTTACCAACCATCTACCCCACATAGTGCAAATATTACATAAATACTTCTGGTTGTTGCAGGAATGAAAGCTCAGTTCTGCTGGTTGCATTTCCTTCTTTAGTGAGAAGTTGTCCTAATCATGTCAACAACCCAGGTAAAAATGAAAATTTACTATTAATGGTAGTAGTAGGCAAACTGGCCCTGGTTTAAAATGAGTCAGAAAGTGATCACACACAGAGTAAAACCACCAAGACTCACATAGCATTTGAGAGCACAGAGCAGACAGCAGTAAACAGGTGAGGGCAGGAGCTCTTATTTAAGCCCAGTCAACAGCTAGAACAGTTCATCTGATTGTTTACAGTATTACCTACTATGGATACAGCTGGACAAATCTCACTGACAAATCACATATATACAGACCATTCCATCCTGATATAATACTCCGTGCTAATTACATTATTATTTATTATTTAAGGTGATAGAGTGTGAATAACAATATAAGGTAATTAACCAATCAAAGGAGAATCCTACTTTTGCTTCATAATCCTATTAATTCTGCCTAAAAATGTTATGTCCCATTATCAATCAGAGCTTTCTTTAAAAAAAAACAAAACAAAACATTACTGCTAACATGCTTACCACATGAAATGAAACTTGCCTTTCTTAACAGTTCTCTGGTGTATAAATTCTGGTCTTAAATTAACTCTTAATAATTTACAGTAATTTCCTGCTTTAAATCAAAAGTTGACCCTTAGACGGTTTGAAAACCACATGGATGATTCTAGGATTCTATGATTAATGGAAAGATTTCCCATGATAAGATCAACGTTTCTCTAGACATACAGACCAAATTATTTCTTAAGTAGACAATCATAGAATCATTTGAGTTTGAAGGGATTTTTAAAGGTCATCTAGTCCAATTTCCCTGCAATGAACAGGGACATCAACAGCTTGATCAGGTTGCTCAGAGCCCCATCCAGACTGACCTTGAATGCCTCCAGGGATGGGGCATCCATCACATATCTGGGCAATGTGTTCCAGTGATTACCTACCCTTACCATAAAAAAAACATTTTCTTTATATCCAGTCTAAATCTCCCCTCTTTTAATTTGAAATAATTTCTCCTTGTCCTACCACAACTGACCATGCTAAGGAGTCTGTCCCCTTCTTTCTTACAGTTCCATTTCAGATACTGAAAGGCTGCTCTCAGGGTTCCCTGGAGCCTTCTCTCAAGAGCCCCAGCTCTCAGCCTGTTCTCACAGGGAAAGCGTTTGATCCTTTGGATCATTTCTATGATTCTGTGATTTTTGGGGCCCTCTGGATGCTCTCCAACAGGTTTACATCTCTCCTCTATCAAGGACTCCACATCTGGATGCAGTACTCCAGATGAGGTCTCACCAGCCCAGAGTAAAGGGACAGGATCACCTCCCTCAACCTGGTGGCCCATGCTTCTTTTGATGCAGCCCAGGATACAGTTGGCAAAGGTGATTGACTATGTTGATTTCTGAGAACTAAGTAACCTTTAGGTAAATGAAAAGCAAAATTCTTACTCCTACCTCACATACTGTTATCCCCACCCTCCCTCCATCCCCAGACTGAATTTCAAGGAACAGTTTTGTGTATCTTAACTGATAAGTTGCCTGCCATTTTAACAAGAGTTCTCTTATGAAATATTGGATGGTCATTTAAATTCCTAAAATGTGCAAAACTGGGAGTTGCTCTGGGACCTGAGAGATCCTGCATGCTCACATTAGGGCCCAACCTTAGAATCGGGAACAGTTCCTATCAGTGAAAAACATCAAACATCTTTATCTAAGTATTCACCATTACTTGTTGCTGCTTTCTATTTCCTTCAAAATCCAAAACTCTTAAAAGAAACAAATCTAAAAGCCTCCATATGCTGCCCCCAAACACATTTTGGGTTTGTTTATGTTTGTGTTTCTTGAATTAAAAGCACAGAAAGTAAAGGAGCTTCACACGCAGAATATACATTCAGATATCATGAAGAGTCCAACTGAAAAAAAAGTCTGGAATACAGAGTTACTACTGCATGTATCCTCACAGTCCCCTGTTGTGGCGAAGCTCTGAAGGAGTCTCCAAACAGCGGGTAATTTTATAGACCATATGATCTGCAATATTTACCATGCATAATAGAAATAGATAAGGCAAAGCAAACAGCTTGAATTTTGTATTTCCTTGCTTTTTATTTAGTCTAGGTTGTTAACATAATGTGAATATGTATTTGGATGTCTCTGTGTTTATGTGTATATGAATCTGTGCATGTGTGTGTTTATAGGTATAAACAAAGTTATAATTTCATATTATTTCTCATGTATCATAAAAGAATACCTTCTGAGCAATTAACTTGTGATTTCTAGAATTGCTAAGTAAAAGATTTGTTCATTTTAGTCAGAGTTGGAGAAAACAAATTATACTTGTCTTGAGCTGTTATGTTCTGTTGTCCCTAGTGTACGCTGCTATTTCATGGAAGTCTTGATTTTTAATAACAACAAATGTCAGCATCTAAATCAGTATATTTGACCATTGTTTACTTTAAAAATACATTGCTGTAAAGTGTTAAGCAAACAGAAACAAATGGGGAATGCATTTGCAAACAAGAAGTGCACTTCTTATTGATCAGGGCATACAAGAGTAGGAGAATAACCACATGTAGATTTTAGAGGAGAAGTAAGCCTCTTTACTATAGACCAAGTGTAAAGGGATTCCTCTACAAATAAGAAAATAAATGCAAGTCACAGGTAACTCTGCCAACATATGGCTTGCTTGCTTGGACCTATATTTGAATAATCTGAAAGGGAAAGAAAGTAAGTATGAGGACAATTCAGTATTTCAACACTTACTTGCTACTTACCTTGAAAGTAATAGGGAATAGGGTCAAATTGTTTCTTTTTATATTTGTCATATTATCTCTGATAGCTCATCCCCTTAATTTTCCCACTTGTGTGGTTTACTAGTATATATATCACTCAGTACAACACTTGAAATCTGCTTTCAATCTTTACTGTTCCACAGTTACCTAAGATTTTCAAACAAAAAAAAAGCCCATTTTGTTTGGAGGGTCCAATTGTGGTGCTCCTCCTGCCCAGCAGTAAGGTGCTATAGTAGTCAGTGAGAGTATGAGCATGGTGTGAAGGAAACAGCCATTCTGTGCCATCATGCTTCCCTGAATGGAAATGAAGGAAATATAAATTCATAAATTCCAAGGAGCACTTCTCTGGGTTTCATAGCCCCCAGCAAAAGCAGTCTGTAAAAGTAGAGTCCTTGTTCACTTCCATGCGCTTTGAATCAGGTCCTGAGAAAGCATATTTTCCATTTTTGGTTGCTTTTCGTCACTGCCTTCTGATCAGATTGAATTCTACTAGAACTAAATCCTTCCTCTTTACTTATGAGGCATCTCACTTTATCTGTGGTTATATTAATCATTATTATTTGCAGAATTGCTTGCACTAATCATTTTTTAAAATTAGTACTGTTTGCAAAACGTTCATACGAAGAGTTTATTATCAATTACCTAAAGATGTCAGTTACCATTTCACTTACCTTACTATATTCTTGAATAGTTTTTTTAGACAGGAGAAGAATGTCTGAGGAATTAGGAAGAATGGCGAAAAAGAAGAATTATTTTCAGGATATGTCAGTGAGCTACAAATTATTTGTACTGAATCTCATGAAGCTTTTCAGTTTTGTAAACAGTTGCTAGAAAATCATACTACTTTTCCAGTATCTCGAGGCTTTTGCTAGCTGAATCTACTATTTCTTCATTTCATGTTGATTATTTTCACTTGGGGTGCTTTTTCCTTTTTCTCATGTTTAATAAGGGCTAGTTATGAGTTTATTATAGCAGATGTAAATTTGTTTATTTTTAGAAAATGTTCTTCAACACTCCAGTTTCTTTGTCAGAGTCAGTACTGCTAATAGCTTTGTTAATAATATTATTATCTACTGTGAAGAAATTGTTTTCCATACATAGAAGTTTAATGAGATGGAAATTTTCAGGATCTGAACTGATTCTCAGCAGTGGTTTGATAGACTCATAACATCTGCCCATGTGCAGACTGGAAATACTCAATGCCATTAGAGATGTTAGTAAATCAGCTCTGCTTTTGTGTTTCACTTTTTTTTTCCAGCTTTCACAGATCAACTAGTTTACCTAAATGCTTATGAGTATCCATATTTGCAGCCTAGAATAACTTTTTTTCTCAGATAAACTGGCTTTCAATAACACCACAGTATTACGCTTTCTTTATTTATGTTACTTTGTCTCCCTAGAGGAATAAAGAACTGAGTGCATGCATTTATTACATCCCAATTGTAAACAGAATGAATTCACCACTGACTGCAGATCCTTCTACCCCTATTAACTCGACATGAGGAATCTATTTACCATTTCCATAGGCTTTGGTATTATCACCTAATATGATAGTATGGAAACAAACTTCACACTGCACCTACTCTGATTAAAGACTGGTGCCCTCTCCAGCCCAGATGTGATTCCAGCCTATTCTAACAGCTACAAATGCTTCACTTGGGGCTTCAGATGCATAAAAAAAATATAAGAACTGAATAAGTGAACATAAATAAAAATGCTCATCTTGTGTATGCTTGAACACACACTACATTAATATAGAAAAATGTAAAAGCTGAAGAACAAGCATTAAGGAGCCTTTTGAGCCATTCTTTTATCACTAAATTTGTAGAAATTAGGGATGAAAAAAATAAATTTATCTGAAAATCATAGGTGTCAAGATGTACTTTTATCATAGGTATCTTTTTTCTTTTTTTTTTTTTTTGTCCATGTTGGACAACTAATTCATAACATGTATGTAATTAGCTTTTGATTTCATCTTCATGTATCACATAGAGAACCAAAGCTGCTCCCTGCCTTGCTTCCATGAACTGCCTTAATTGAGCTTACATATATCAAGCTTGTCCTTGTTTTATTCCTGTTATTTCTCATCAGCTCTTCAAACTACATCTCCTGACATTCACCATTAAGGAACTCACCATTCAAAGCAGACATAAGTGGCATTATCATTTGACTGTGGATCCTAAGGAGCAAAGCCTCTGAAAGATTAAATATTTAATTCTTTGATCTACTGTGCTGGCAACTGCCCTATCTGTTTTATGAGCAGGCTGACAAAAGCATTATGGGGCCTGGGATTTGTGTAATGGAGCAGTGTTAAACCCTGCACTCTTCTATGCTAAAAAGAGCAATAACATTTTTCTAACAGAACAATATTAAAGAGAACATCCTATAATGATACTGGGGGTGAAAATGTATGTGTATGTTATTTCAAACAGTTTTATGGGGCAGTTTTACCAAGGCATAATAAAACACTGTAACTGAAGATGTTCAGAATCAGCCAAACTACAAACAAGTTCTAAGAAGTGAGCAAGTTAGTCTACAAAGAAGATAAAAACATTTCAAAGGGTAGGTTGATTTCTCTGAGACAGTAAGGAAAATAAGTGTGGTTACAGAAGACTGAAGAAAGTTGAACATGGTACCTAGAAAAAGGTCTGAACAGCTATCCAATCAAGAGAATTAATTTAAGGAAAGATATCAGATCTATTAAACATTTTATAATCATGTTGGCAATGTTTATTAAGAAGAAGTTGTACGATTTTACTCTTAGACAAATTTTTAATCTTATTCTTAGATAAACCCCCAGTATTACAGAACTAGGTCCAAACAAGAAAGTTTAAGAAGAACAGACAGAGAACTAAAATAGTTTAAGTTAAAGCCATCATGACAGTGTTGAAAGAACAGTGGGTGTTTTGGTCAAGAACATGAACAGCATATTAACGACTGTTCAAATGCCAGCAGTAAGACATCTGTGATCAATTGTGCCATATATCTACCTTATTAAAACAATGTACACTCAACTTTCTTTGCAGAAGGGTTAGATTTTAGGGAAAACTTGTTAATTTTGAAAATAGGTAAACCTTGGAATATGCTACATGGAAAACAAAACAAAACACACCAACTATAACATTTGGTTTGTTGGTATTTTTTCAGAACAGGGTACCTATATCTGTCACAAATTATCTAGACATAGCTGATCATTCTATCCTCTGGCTCTGATAGACTAGATAACTCGTTCAGGATCATTCTGACTTAACATTTCTCTCAATCCTCCAGAAGCTCATATTAAATAATGTCCTTTGGCAAGTAACTGCTGCTGTGACAAGCGTTTAATAAAAGTTCTAACCCAGTGTTACAAAATCATTGACAGTTTCAGATAAATCTGAAGGGGAACCCTCCCACCTTTCAAGCAGATTAAGGAATCTCAGGGAGGAATCATTAATTTTCATTTTAACATTAAAAACACTACATTACACGTGGGCACAGCTGCAGAACAGAAGTAATTCTTTCCCTTCCTGAGGTATTCCTGAGGAAGAAGTAGTAACTCTTCATTCTCTGTTGAAAAGAATCAATACCAGAATGTGATTGAAATCTAAATCAGTAGCTCTAATTAGAAGCTAAACAAACAAACTCATCCAAATTCTGTAAGGAACGGATTTTCTTGACTTAAAAGTTGTTTAAAATTGTTTGAAAACACTGAGCTATTTAGAATCAATGAGCAAATCAGAAACACTAACATGATTTCCTTGAAATCTTCAGACAGAGATGGAACAGCTGATGTTCAACTCTTTCTCTCCTCCTATCTATCACCTCTGAAATAAAAAGATGAAAGTAAAACAGAAATTACCTTTCCAAAATCCTGTGAATCTCTCTCCATCTCAGGTGATCTTTAGTAAGCCATATACTCAAGATACCATTAAGAATACAAGTAGCTCATGACTCCTCTGTTTCTCAGGCAGCTGAAACGTTCATAAAACAGCAGCTCTAACTTAACATAGATTAAAGGAGATAAAAATGTTTGGAGTCCTCTATTTGTCAAAGTTTTCTTTCTGAAATAGAAGCACAGGAGTATCTGGTTACATTTAGCTGTGTCCTCTTCATAATAAGTCTGAACCAGCATTAGAACAGTTATAAAGCTGGAAATCAATATAAAACCATGCACAAAACTACTACATGAAACTAGAAATTCATGTGGGATCTAAAGAACACTGGATTTCCATAAGAATAGATTTTTTTTAAAAAAGATTTTTGACCTTGTTGGTCAGAATTTCATTAGAAGGCTTAAAACATTTTAGCATTATTACTCAAGTTGAAAATTCAAAATAATTCATCCTTTCTATAACTAAGTAGTAATATAACACGTACACACAGTAAACTCTCACAAAATATCCCACCTGCCATCACAGGATACAAAGAGGTAAGGTGACCTTGCTGAAACAGTTCTCAGAGAATAAGTACTCCCAACATGAGTTTAATAATGTGAGCGGATGTTGTGCTAATAATGAGGCTAAAAATAGAAACTCTTCAAATTACCTGTACAATTAAAAGAATAGAAAGAGACATAAGCTGTGCTAATGGAAATAACTCTAGCATCTAGACAGTTCTGTCCAAAAATAAATCAATGATATTACCTCCAACTTCTTTTGTTAAGGGAATAACCACTCATATTCCTCAAGTGGTCTGAAATCAGTAGGTGAGCATGGAATTGACAATGCAATCGACTTTCTAAAGAATGATTTCTTTTCTAGAGCCAAAGATAAGGAACAAATATACCATAGCAACACCTTGGAAATTATTTCAATTTAAACTCATGGGTAGTTCCTATAAGCTTACAAAATGTTTCTTTCTGCTAACTAATATTATTACATCTCCTGAACTGAGATCCACCCTGAAGCTTTCGTTGAGGAAGAGACACAGTATAAAATTATCACTGATATTTTCATGGTGCTCTTCCAAGTACGTTAAACAAGTTCTTCAAAATAGACATGGCCTGACAATTTAGAGAACTAGGAGGTGTTAGCATACTGACAGTACACTAAGAGGAACCCGGTCTTTGTCCCTCTCACAACTAGAACCGATAAATGGCCATTCTGAACCTACTGACTTGTGGTATTGCAGCCTACTCATAAAAAAAAGAAATATATCAGATCCTTCCTTAAAAAGTGTCGTTTCTTTTTGTTTATTTGTTTTCTGCAGTGTAAACAATATTGTGCCTATATGACAGAAATTCATTAACTAATCTTGTCCTTAAAGCACAGCATCATCATCTAAAAAGCTGCCTTCTTTCACCTCTTCCATGCCACATCCTTACGTTATCTTGCATGCTGTAACATAGTTCACTTTCCTGTTGTCTGCTATGTACAAAGAGACCAGCCAGGTTTCCCCAGTCCATCTTGTCTTTTATCTGTTTGAGAGCAGAATACATGGCAAATCTTAGAAAAGAGGAACTTAAATGCAAACTAGTTGAATCCTAAAATAAAGAGGTAATTTTCACTTGCCATTTCCTGTTAGAGAAATTCATTCTATTCATAGAGATGACTTGAGAATTTTTCCTCTTCTTTGTTTCAAAATAAATAAATAGATTTCTGGAAGTTCTGTGGAAAACAAATTTGAGAAGAAGTCAGTAATAGAAGAACATATTGAAAGAGAAGCTACCTTCTAGTCAGACAGAAATCAACTGCAAACCAGTCCCAGGAACTAATGCCCTCTTGGGTTAGTGTACAACATGGTTAAAAAGCTGCCACTTATCAATTTACACCTCCAACCTTCCTTCTATATGCTATATGTCACAGGTATTTCAATAGAAGGCAGAAAATTTATTTCGAGTAGCACTGTTTTTAGTTTCTCCTGCACTTAAGCTCATCATTTTCTTGAAATCTTTTGTCTTTCTTATCAGAGTCATATATGATGGCTGCCAGTTTTGTATTCAGACTGAGATACCCTCCAAGTAGAGGGTACAACACAGTTACTCTATCTGGCTTGGTTTGATCATAAATGTAGTGCTGGCAAGAAATCCTTCAAACAGACAAAAATTAACTCCAATTGTTTTCCAGTTTCTTTATGCCGTTTTATCCTTAATTCTTGTTCAGCTTAAAGAAATTCCTAATTGGTGGCTTGCCATGCAGTTACAGTTCACCATGGTGTATAGCAACAGGCTTGGGGGTTAGAAAAGCAGAGATGTAGCCTGCTATCTCTAAGTATCCTTAATCCACATGTGTTCACAGCAATGGCAGCAGGAATTCCTTAATGCCTTCAAATTCTCCTATTCATGCATTTAAGATAAAGGATAGTGTAGCCTTTGCGCTAATACTGCGGCTAGCCTTGTCCCTGAGCAATTCTGTGTTCAATATCATTCTGCACCTGGTTCAGTATGTCTTTATGCCCTTCAAATAGATAGAGCTGTTCTTCAAATATAAGGCCATTTTACAGTTCTTGTATTGTCAGAATGTAGATGCATTTGTAAGGAGCACAATGACAGTACAAAGAGACAAGATATATTACAGAAGGCTGCAGAATACAGTACTAAGTAGCATTCAAACTCCCCCCCCCCCCTCCCCCCCAAAAAAAAGAATGCTTCAGAGCTTCACATAAACTTTTAAATTTACACAAATAATCTCCTAATGTATCTAGTTTTTACACTAGATACATTAAAATCTAAATCTGTTTTACATATATGGTTATGATGCTTTCTCTATGAAAGGTTTTCAGTAAGTCATGCAAAAGTTTAGTGGTTTATGACTTTTATTAGGCTTTTATTTAATTGATTGTTTCTATGCACCCTCTTAATGGGTAAAAGGGCTAAAAAAGGATTTATCATAGCATATAACACGCTTAATTCTTTTATTTCAAATTCATTATATTTAATTTTGCAATAACAATAATCATAGATGTATTTTTTTTAAAGCCTGCATTGTTCTCTGATGCCTGTAAACAGAGATAACCTTGGGGAAATCTGTGAATGTACTCTCTGAATGTGTTTTGCAAGAGTGGCTGTGTTAAGTGGTTTCTTTGTCAGTCCTAGCACAAAATACTGTGGCCTGATATTCCTGCATTGCCTTGCAGACCTTCTTTGTGAATACAGATGACTGTATCATGAAATTTAATTTAAATTATACGACTATCTAAACTAAATCGTAATCCATAAAGAAACAAATATTCAATCTACAGCAAAGGATTTATCCGACAAACACTGTTCACACTCTATATGCATTAATAAAATTCTGAGCTAGCATCTTTGATTTGTTTCATTTTATTTGTGAAATCAGTTTTTTAAGGGCTTATGAAAAAGGCATTGCATAATCAAAACTAAGCTATGGTCTTTTTTAAAAGCTTTACACATGCAACTCTATAGAATACCACACTCTTTTCCAAATAAGTTTAGAAACAGTGTTGTCACCACTTTTCTGTGTGATTATGACACCTTGATGCAAACTATCACAGAAACCGAATGAATACTGCAAATCATACTAATTTGGGAAAATGCCTGCTTAGACTGCACAATTGTTATCATATCAGTGTGAAAATGCATCACTGTTTTAAGGATAATCCAAATTTTATTCAACAAAACTCATATTTTCCAATAGAAACTTAGCAATTATTTCTAGGTGGCATATAGTAAAGAGAAAGATTTTCACAGAAATTGCAAAAAGTGCAGAATATCTTTGAGTGACTTGCATGTTTCACCACAAAGCTGCCTCATAAATACAAAAATAACATAATTTTGTCACCCAAGTATTCTCAGGGTTTCATAAACATTTTTTCCCTCACTTTGGGATATACTGCAGTGTTGAGCGAAGCCAGCTGAGAATTTGTAAACATCACAGAATTTATCAAGAAAAGTGATGTAATAGACACACTATAACTTAACTACAAAAATCAAAGACTGAACACAAGTAAGGGCAGTCCTTTGTTGAAGCACACACTGAATTGTCATATGTTTGCTTGTGTGTGTGTGATTATAAACATACTTCTTCAATAAGCATTTTTATTTGTTTTAGAAAGACAATCCAATAACACTTGTAACTGGGCCTTTGCTACTTTCAATAGATGTTATACACTCAAACCTTGAAAAGATGCACATTTCTCATTCGGCTTATTCTCAAGACACAGCCTTTCCTTCAGTTTTCTTGTTTAGCATTGGATTGCTTTATTATTAAGAATTACACGCTTAATTAAATAACATTTGTCTTAATATTTAATTCTATTCCTCATAGAAAAAGCAAAATAAAACTCACCTTGTATTCCCTTAGGCTGAATAGCAGTAAATCAAAATGGGATTATTTCACTTGACAAATTTTATCCATCTATCTCTTCTAAACATTTCTGTCAAACCCCCAAATATACCTGCTGCTTTCCCAATAACTAAGCATATAGTAAAATCTGTGATGTGGAAATGAGCAGAATATGTCATTTTCCTGCTACTCTGATGTGTGTTAGGTTTTGACACTTGTCTGTCTTACTTGTCAGCTTAGAAGTCCTCTAGATTTTTTCAAAGATATTGCCATATTCATAAACAGACAACACGTTTCTCTTTTTATCAAATTTGACACACAGTCTAAGGCATTAACATAAAAAAAAAAAATAAAAAATCACTGTAGTTATTTTTAAATCTCTTTAAATATAGTTTCATGCATTTCTGCCCCAAAGGGATGACAAGGTGAATTAATTAGCTCAGTCTTAAAACCACAAAGTGTCCTCTGATGCTTTGCTCAAGTATCAGATGTAATCTTACTTTAAAAATGAAATTAAAAAAAAAAAAAAAAAACAAGTCTAAGAACGCCATCCACATCAGAAGGAAAAGACTGAATAGATGTCATAGTCCAGAATCTTGTCAGAGACCAAGTCATGATTTTCATACAAATGTTTATGATGGGTGTTAACTGTCATTCTACTGAGTTTTCTTCTGATTAAGGAAGTTATAAACAAAAGGGGATCCAACTCCTTCAGATTTCCAAAACAACCACGGCTGGAGTGATGCTGACTCCTTAGGGTGATGAAAGCACCACTACAGAGTGAACAGGAGATCTGTCCTACTAACAAAAGAAAAATAAAACTAATTTCAAAGGATATGAACACCATATGTATTGGTCTTACAACCCCCCTCTTGCTGCCTTTCATTCTCAGTGTATTTTTGAAATTCACATTGTTATTCTTTACTGACTCTATCAAAAGCGCTGCTAAAAAATAAAAGATATTGGGTGAGATGTGGAAATCACTTTCCAAGGAGATTGAGCTTCTATCTGTCATTTACACTTTCACAGCTTCTTCTGCATGCTCTCCTTTCATTTCTGCTTGGTTTCATGATTTAACTCCATGGATGCTGAGAGTGAGCTATGCAATTTTTGGCTTGTAAACATCATAAAAGAACAAAATCCATAATTCTCTGTCAGAAAAGAATGAATACTTTGTTTGCTATATACTTTTAAATAAGAAAAACGCCCAAATTTTTCTTTAAAAAACAGGCAAACTCCACTCATCACACAAAGCAAAGTCTTGGAAGATAATTAATAAATTCACTGGAAAACAAAGAAAATACTGAAACCATCTGCTCCAGGAAGAGGTAAGGGAAAGGAACTCTATCCTCAACAATGTATGTAGGATCTGCACCATTCAGTATGATTATATATTATTAGAAATCCCAGATCCGTGGAGCTCCTCAGAAAGGCTTTTTTGAGAAAGCTTTCTCTATTGCTTAAAATGTCACAATCTTATTTTTATGTATACATATACATATATATTTCTGTTGCTCTTAAGCTCAAAAAGCAAAAAAATTCAACACATTTCTAATATTTACAAAAATCACGAGCTATACAATCTGCTGTAGTTCAGAATAACTGTTCTTCTGGCAAAATGAAACTCATATAAATGTGTTGGCAGTATCAAGCATTTGATAATTGAAACAATAACAATCAGTGATACCTCCACAGAATTATATGCGGCTTCAGTCTGCTTTGATAGCAAAGGTTCCTGGTTTGATATAATTAAAATAACATTACCTATCTCTGCCTGGATATATTTCACACTTCACACACATTTATAAGCACAGTCTGAGCACCTCACAATCATTTATAATTTATTTCACTGAGAGAAACAAAACCACTTTTAGCTGATTCCACATACACAGGACTGAGTTACAATGAGAATAAACTACTTTCCAATTTCACATGCAGAAGTGTTTCTGAGAAAAGATGTGGAATTGGCACTCGTGAGCCGCAGGCTGGATCTGCGACCACTGGACATACTTTTCATGCAGATTCCTGCTACTAAGATTATGAAAACTTGCAATATACTACAAAATATACTGTCAGATTTTCAGAGGTGAGATATAAGATTGTCTTCATCTTCTGACATGGTAGTGAAATGCACAGAGGCTGCTCAGCCCTGTTTCTTTTTCCTTTACACAATTTTAATTTAGGTTTAGTAATATCTTTAGGACCATAATAAAATATCTAGATGTGTCATCTGTCCACAGATGTTTCTGAGGCACTGTTATACCTCAGTATTTTAGTAAACAGACATTGCAATGATGAAGAGTTTTAATAACAGTGACTGTTCTTTTTACGACTTTAGTGCTGCTTCTTTGCTCCCCACTTTTAACTGAGCTCCTAGATATAAAACTGGAGATTCATATATAAAATAGTTTTAGTACAGAACAACTTTGTTTTCTGATGTCAGGTCTGCAGTTGTAATGTAAACAGGGGAGGAAAAAAAAAAGGATGCATATAAAAAGGTTTTAATAGTAAAGACATTAACGGACACATGAGCTTTCAAAAAACAAAAACCAAATTGTGTCAATGGCCTATGGAATAAAAGTATAGATGTTTAGGGATTTTAACAGCAGGAATTACAAGGAAATCTGTTTTTTGTCACTGCTACTGAACAACAGAAAGAAGCTGTCAGCATTTAATCTTCTCCCCTTGCCCTTACAGATAACTTACTCTGAATGAAGGTGGGATCTGTCTTCCTTACAAGTAATATTCCTATCTTAATCATATTCTGTTCTGTGAGATGATCTGCGAGCATTGCTTGTCAAATGGACATGTATTATTCAGTTGCAGTGGTAGCAGAATGGGTACCCTCTCCTTCCTCTTGCTCTCAATTAGTCTTTACCTGCAAAATTTCAACAGAAACAGGCATTATCCTATGGAGAAAATGCATTTTTTTAAACACTATCTGCATATCTGCAGTAGGCAACAAGATCTGCCCAAAAATCATATTCAAAATAATAATTCAAAATATTCACAAAAATCTGCACCAGTACAGGAGAACCACTGTTGCTGTCACCACTGATTAAACGCATCATCCACCACCTCATGGTGCTCACATCTACTGTTGGTCTCCAGAAATGTTCAGCAAGCATCAGTGAATGCCAGTGGGTGACATTTTTCCCACCATGGAGGAATTCAATTCCTCCCCTTTATTTCATACGCACTTCCGTGTCAGACGCCATTCTGTCAGACTGCCCCTCTGCTATCATCTGTCACACAGCAACAAACATAACAGAATATTGGTGGGAAGTTTCAGCCTCTACTGCCATCCCACCACCATCTGCTTCTGACATTGTAAACCAACACAGTAAAATAGGAGGCACTGCTTTTGGAGCAGCCCTCACATTTTCTTTGACTAACACATTATAAACAGTAACAATACAACAGTCTGAATTAAGAAATATTTTGGTAACTATGACTGAGAATATATGAGACACCAGTGTAACTTTTATCTTTTCCAAAAGTCTTAGTAAAGGTGTCCATTATGAATAACTCAAAAGAAGGCATATAATTCAGAGAGTATAAATAGTCTTTCTGCTCTTATATTAATAATTTATGCTATTCATGGGGAATAAGGAAGGTATTATTAATTGCTTTTAGCAACATAAGTAAAGGCTGTTCTATTAACAACATTAAAGCTTAAATATTAATTCATAGGAACCACAAAATGTGCTAATGTCAGAGCTGAAAATGGAAATGTTACAAAAAAGACAAAAGGTGTTCACTTGTTTAGAAGCAAGGGCTGGATTGTGGCTTTAGGCACAGCCCTGAACAAAAGACTCTACATTAACTGTACCAACTCCAGAAATAGCTTGGGGAGACATTATGCCTGAGGCAAGTTCTCCACTAAAAAGTTCTTCTGGCAGAGCTGTGTGATCAAGTGTGATTCACGACCAAAGTTACTGTGCCCCTCATGCAGACAGTAGTGATGGCAAATACTCTTGCTAGCTCCTGATAGCATGGATGAATGTGCCTTGTGGGAAAGAGACTTGGGGCACTGGAACAGGTTAGCTTTGTAAAGGACAACTTTAACTTGTGTTAGTAGCTTCTATACTAGGGGTGCCCTGCCAGTATACAAACATAGCGGCACAAACAGTAAGCTATCACAGAATTGCAGTGGTTGGAAAGGACCTCTGATATCGCCAAGTCCAAACCCCCTGCTAAGGCAGGTTCCTTGCAGTAGATCACACAGGAAAGTGTCCTGACAGGTCTTGAATATCTCCAGAGATGGAGACTCCACAACTTCTCTGAGCAACTTGTTCCAGTGCTTTGTTACTCTCACAGTAAATAAGTTCTTTCTTGTGTTTGTATGGAACTTTCCATGTTTCAGTTTGTGTCCACTGTCCTTTGCTCTATTGCTGCACGCTACTGAAAAGTGTCTTGCCCCATTCACTTGACTCCCACACTTCAGATATTTACAAACAGCAATGAGATCTCCCCTCACTCTTCTCAGCTGAAGAGCCCAAGGTAATGCAGACCAGGTTTCAAAGGTGGCACCTGGAAAGTAAATAAAGAAATGGGCCAGTCTGCAAAATAGCAGAACGCATTTTGGTAACCTTGCCTTCCAGGCCAGAGGCTTAGCGTGGTACTGGGCTTGCCAGTGGTTCTGGGCAGCTTCAGGACTTCAGTCTCACCAACCTTGTGACTGGGTTTCACTGTCTGTAGTTGGGTATCTATTGATTTTTCAGTTATGTCTTTAGCAAAATTGGAAGGTAAGCTATGAATCAGTTAATTTCACAGAACATTTTAAAGACTACTTCGAAATAGAATTATAAAGCTGGTAGGAAATGAAGCACAGCCAAACTAATTCTCTTTGCTTTCTCAGTGACTTATGGTATGGCAGATGTAGCTTGACAGTTCAACAGCATTGTTTGCAACAGTTTAAAATAATAATAAAAAACTGAAACAATTGGCAGATAAGAATTATTAAATATAGTAATAAAGCTCCACAATTGTCCTGTAATGTCTGTCACAGATATCTGAGAGCTGTATACACATTTTTGAAGCAGTCTTAGGTAGAACCAATTATACTGTGCTTGAAACTGTTGAGCAGTTCATAACAAGTACCAGTATGCTAATAGTATCACTGTAACTTCTGCATCTTACCGTAACAGAAGTCAATGCGCATAATTTATTGTGATATAAAAAACAATTGTACATCTAATAATTATTAGATATTTCTGGACACTGTACTGTTTGCATCTCCAAGAAGTAACAGCATTGCTTTATTCTGGATCAGTTTTTGCCAATTTTCCCTAAGAGAAATTGGTTTATTAAGTATTACTCATGGATACATGCTTATTGTGAGACTAGCCACAAGAAAACAAGCAGTGAGACAAATCCCAGATATATGCATTACAACACTTAAAACCTCAGCAGTGTTCCATGAAACTTACCCAAGATAAAGAGACATGCCTTATGGTGACCCTAAAAGCATTCCAGAAAAAAAAAAAAAAAAGGAAAAAAGAAAGAAAAACAGGGAGGTATTTTTGGCACCTTTTTTGGGTTTTCTGCACATACACATTTCTGTGAGCTGCAGATCAAAAGTAATGATTAATCACATGCTCTCCAAAACACATCTACAACTGACAAACAATTGACCCTTCATTGCTAGATAAATTGTTAGAATGAGTTGTTGAGTCCAATAAAACAACCTCTGGAACAGCACCTAATATGAGATATATCAGAGTAGGTAAAAAGACAAGGAAAAAAAATTGACCCCTATCCAAAGCAAATAAGAACAGAAGACCTATTGAAACAAAGGAGAAAATAAATCAGATGGACATTTTAAAAGGCATGAAGTATAATTTTGTAATTCTACATCTTTTTAAGATAAAGACATGCCAAAACCATAATGTTTATATGAAATCATGGAACCGTCATCAACTTGTTCATCTTTAATTATAACATTTTCTAAATAGAGTATTTCCATTTTTCATCTTAAGCCTTATTTTTTTTCCCTATTATCACATTTCCCATCAGATAGTAATAGATTTTTTTTTAGTAGTTAAAAAGTTGTCTATTTTAATCGCAATACTCTTTTGCCCTCTTTTTTATACTTGCATGATTTTTGTCTTCATGAACCAATTAGTCCTCGCTGAGGTCAGTTATATTTGCTCACAAATAGTTTCTTAGTACATTCTCAAGAAGGTAGAGAGAAAGGGTCATTGTCAGGTAAAGGAATATTGAAATGAAATATTTTCACCCAGAGTGCCAGTAGAATCACCACTTAAAGAAAGCAAAGGCCTTACATTTACATTACTATGTCCCATTTTTTTTACCAAACTACGCAAGTTTTTTAATCAGAGTCAAAGTAGACAGTATCTTCACAATCATGTCCAGCATTATATTTAAGCATACTTCAAAAATCATGCTCGTCTTACCAAAATCCTCTAAATTAATTGTACTACATTTTAATCCATCAATTTAATTTGACAGAAACACATTCTGTCACATTAAAACAAAAGATGATGCATAAAAGCAATTCTTGAAAACGAATGTGTAAACACCAGAACTATGCTGCATAAAGGAAACGCTTTAACAGATTAATTGGTTGGGCTAAATTCATGTCATTTGTAACAATTCAGAAGTCAATTATGATGCACAGTCTTCACTAAGGTCTGTAGATTTTACAGGAGAGTAAGCAGCATGGCAAAGAAAATTAATGACAAACGTAACATAAGAAGCATTGATAAACAGATTCCATTTGCTGCATTTCAATTCTGAAGTAATGTGAAATATTTTAATGTTGACTGTAGAGACAGAGAATTGGTTGAATTGATTAGTATGCAGTCTCCATTTCTTCTGTTTAGGCAATTCCCACTGAGACACACACTTCCCTACACACACTAGCCACAACCTATCCACCAAAATTGCTACAGTGCAACTGCAATGTACATACAATATAATATCTGAATGGCCACACAGGGCAAATAGAAACAAAAGTGGTACAATTCAAACTGTTTATTTTCTCAGTGACTGAAACTGTTCTAAAATAACACTCTCTAACTTTGCAAAAATGTGCTACTGGAGTTATTTCCGCTATTTCTTCCATGCTGCAGGACAGCCCACCAACCAGTACTAGCTTCTGTAAATGATGCTGTACTTCAGAATATCAAATTCAGATCGCTCTCATGCCATTATAATGAGATCAATATGAAATACTAACAGATTAGAAACATGTACATGCAGTGGATAATTTTATTTTTTTTAGCTTTGCATTTTCAAACGCTATGAGAGATTTTTGCTGAAGTTCACATGTTCTTGGTCAACGTTTTCTAGTAGATGCCTTTACACTGAAACATCTGTTTAAACATGTAGTAAACATCTATGACTAGTGGTAGCTCTGCAAAAAGAGATACAAAGCTCAGCTTTTCTTATCCTCCAAGAACATTTTCATTCTTTCTTTTTTTTTTCTTTTACCTTTTTACCACTTTCTGTTCATTTTTAGTTATCTAAAAAGTATTGTCATCAAGTGAGACAAGGTCAAAAAGTTCTAGCTCTTCCTGAGAATCAATTGAATACCATTGCCCTGCGAATCCGGGGAGATACACCTTTGCTTCAGGTCTGACAAACTTCTCAGTTTCCTGCTTGCCTCCTCCAGGCTAGGTTTCTATATTTCTAACTTTTTCTGTATTAAAAACCCCCAGGTAACTTCCTTCCTGTCTAATGACTACTTGAGAGGATTCATAGTTACAGAAAATCAATGTTTTAAATGGTATTGAACAATGCTCTCAGAATCTCAAGGTGACTGGTTCAATCTTCACTGATTAAACATGACACAGTATCATCAAAGTGAGCTGCAAAGTTGTTCTTTGCCTGTTTTCCTATTCCTTTTTGGAAAGAGCAGCACATAATTTCAACCAGAAAGGTATCCTGAATTACAGGAAGACAATGGGATTCTTGCTGTTGTTTTAAATGACTGGGAACAACTGAAAGGGATGAGGATTATCTATTAAGGGTGACATTAATTCCAAAATATTGTAAAGGCATCAACTTTAGAAGAAATACACCTGGAAGCATTATATATAATATTCATTTTCCAACCTCCAAGGATTAGTGGTATTTTCCTGCAACGTACTTCCTACAGCTATTGGACAAAACATAGAAAGTCATCAGGCAGGTGAAAGGACTCCTTCTGTTAGGGAGCGCCATAATCATTACCCTCAGAGCCATGCTGCCTCCTGCTCTGTCTAGTCTAATGTTTTTTAGTTCTCCTATACACTGTGTACCTTCACACAGAACATTCACGCACAATACTAAAGCAGGATATAAGGGTGCTTATTGGAAGCCAGAAGTAAAAAATTCCAGCTACCTCAACCACAGTAAGGATGGGTATTCCAGATGCTGGCTGAAGCATGACAACACACTCACTGTCCTTTTCTGTTTGTGGCAGTTTGTGGCAGTTGTGGCAGAAGACATTACTAAACCTCATGCTATTATTCCACAGAAATTATCAATCCCTTTTCAAGGAGTGATACTGATCTGCAGATACCAGATGGTTACAAGTATCTTTGACATCCTCAGCTTTACTGCCTATTTTGACTATCATTCTGAAGCTCTGTTGTGCTCTGGCCTGCTGACAGTATTCCTGATTCCTATCTAAGCTCTAAATACTAAGGACTCAAGAACATAGACATTTCAATGCATTCACTTCTCTGAATTTGAAGCATCACATCTTTGTTTCCAGGCAACTTTCATGAAGGAACAAGGCTGTTTTAAGTTATTATGGTTTCAGTGATTCTAATGATTATTTAAATGTAAAAATGCCTCCTCAAATAAAAATGACAAGTTGCCAGGTGCACTGATGGTAAATGGTATTTTGAAAATCCAACATAAAAACAAGTACAATTATAAACTATGGCTTTTTAGCATTCATACTTCTAGGATTTGCAGTTACAGCATGCCTTAAATGCCTCCAGTAAAGTAGAATTCAGCTTGCCAGCATGGAATACTTGTGTGATGCAAGAAGAAAGCTTAGATTATGTCCTAGAGCTTTATTGAAAGCAATGCCTATAACCTTCAGAAGCTCTGAGCATGTGTTGTACATCTCCAGCATTGAAAAGGTCAAACTTCTTTTTCATTTTTCTCTCTTATTTGCCACTACTTTCTTTTCGATAGGTAAATATGCTCATAAAAGAGAACATAACAGGAGAATCTCCAGCAAGTCATAACATTGAACTTCTGAACCTCGTGCTCTTATGAGCAGAAGCCAGAATTAGGGCAAACTTACCCAAGCTCTCCACCTGTCTAATTAACAAACTTCAATCCTGAAATCTGCCTGTTTCTCACAGATAGGTTGGCAAGGTAGGAGGTTGGGAGACAAACTGTTCTTTCACAAACATTCACATACAAAAAACAAGTCAAGTGCTTTCAACACAGTTGAAAGAACAGCTTTAACTGTTCACCTTTTCTAAAGTTCTCAGAAAGCAGCCTGAAAAACAACTGGAATGCAGGAGGAAATCTCCTGTTTGAGAATGTCTACTTCTGCCAGGTAAAGCATCTGCCACACCACCTCCTTTCTGGGGCTGGCAGGAATGCACCTCATCCACTAGTTGCCAAAAGCAATAATCTCAAAGACCCTGTCCAAGAGCACAGATCCTTCTGACAATACCACAGTGTAACAGTGACATTTGAAAGGAAAGGTGACATTAGATCAAATCTCTCTCTTCTATTAACATGCATTCTTCCAGTAGAGCTAGAGATCTATGCCCTCATACGTTAAACAAATAACTTCCATTAACACAGAGCAAAGTTCCTGGTATTTGTAGGAGAAAAAAAAAAAAAAAGAAAAATAGATGCCTTTTCTATGTAAACAAATAGCTGTAGATGGCAACATTTAATAAAAGGAAATAGCATCCACTGTAAACAAAACAGTCAGGTGCACAGTCTCTCTTTTAAGTAAGATGACCTTGAGGTCTTCAGGAGAAAAAAAAAAAAAGAAAGAAAAAAAAGAAAAAAAAACCGCCAAAGTCAGGCAAGTCCACAGAGCATTGTCAATTAATGTCACCACTGTTTGTGAATTAATTTTTCCATAAATGCAAACAGAAAAAAGGCTGTAAACATGGAAAAAAAAAAAAAAAAAAAAAAGGCAATTCTCAGTTAAAAATAAATTTAAAATGGATAAAGACTGAAACTGCCCCATCAGGCATAGATCTAAGAACTTGCTGGAAACAAATTAGAATGTGGGGGAATGTTCACATTAAGAAGAGCATAACTTACTGAGAAATTTTGAATAGTTCAAATGAAAGATGTGTTTATCTCACATTCTGCAAACTCCCTTCTCCCTTCTCTTTGCCTCCTGGAGGACCTGAGAACAAAGGCAGAGAAAGAGAGCAGTATGTAACATTTATAGGTACAAATCTGAGATCAGTCAAGGTCATCAAAATACGAGCTGAGGCTGACTTCCTTTAATTTGCAAGAAGCTGCATTGCTTTCTCTGGGGATGTTCCAATAGCCAGGGAATGCGACAGAGCAGCAAAGGCTGTTTATGGTCTTTTTATTCACCGTTCCAGTTCACTATTCCAGTAACAGGCTAGACATGAACCATTTATACTAGCCTTACAGAACTTTCTTGAAGGAGGAAATTCTCAGTAGAGCACTTGAAGCCTTAAAATATTTTGAGATAAAGCAAAGAGGAGCAGAAGAAGAAAGCTGAAACACTCTGAGAAGATGTTTTTCAGTTATAAAACAATCCTCAAATTAAAAAAAAAAAAAAAAAAAAAAAAAAGAATCTAAATACATTTCATTTCCCATAGCTCACTTATCAGCATCTTATAGTTCTCTTCTTGATTTGAACTCAAGCATCAAATACAAAAAACTTTGGAAACTCATTGGGCCAAATTAATCCTGATACAATCCCATTATCTGTATATGAATTTAGGCTACTTAGTTGGTTTCATTCCTACCTCAGCATTTTTCCCTAAACAAATTCTAAAATAATCCATTTTACTTCTCACTATTACACCTTGCTACTAGTAACTTTTAAATTCTTAATTTGATGACTGCAAAGGATTTAAATTGTATGAAATTCTCTAAGTCCTACTTCAATGCATGTGCAGATTAAAATGTATCAATTTTATATTTTAAACTTCATTCTATAATAGGACTTTATTGTAAGATCTGCAAAGGCTTGATGCAAATCAGAATTATCTTTCCCAATTTGATTTCATACTTCTATCTAGAATTCAGCTTCTTCTTCATCTTCATATGGAATGAAAACCTCATAATCAACTTCTACAGCTTTCCTTAAAGCATACAGATGATACCTGCCATTTTTGTAGGTGCTCAGATGGAAGAAATAGAGCTTTTAGTTCTTTATAATGTCCACTCAGCTTGATACGAATAGATGGAAATACTTTCTACATTTGCACCTCTTGGCATTGTTTCCTTTGGTAAATAAGACAGCCTTATTGCAGGTGCTCTCCCACGGACTTTTACCAACTGTTTTTGTATTAAAAGCTTTATTATTTTTAGCTCATCAAGTTGATGCATCACCAAGAATGTTTATTGCTTAAGACTGCGGGCAAAGGACTGTTTTAAGGGTTTTACAAAGAGAGATAATGAAAGAGAAAAGCACTAATAATTCCATTAGCAATTCATTTCAGATCCACAAAAGTGGCAGTTCACTAACAACTACTATCTCACAGATATACACACACACTCAATACTTTTCTCTCTCATGGAAGTGTAAGGCACCTAGCACATTAAGTATTACCTATAAAGCAAGAAAGGCTTCCAAGCATTACAGTAATAAAAATAAATACTAGCCTACACAAGCTAACAGGAGTAAATATGAATACTTAAAATCCTTAGTGAATGGGAAACCATCAGATAATCTTCTCTGCTACAAAACCTCTTTTAAAATGTCAGATGTTATAACAATGCACTGATTTGCACAAAATAGGCCATGATAAGGTTCTTAGGCAACTAGGTATAGTATTTGGTAGTATGCAGATTTTCAACATCCTATACACGTCCCATCAGAAAATCTTTTATCGTACTTGGCATCAGTGTTTACAGCTATAGTTCTCTAGACCCCATGGCAATATTAAGACAGTCAATCAATTCATTCCAAGTAAAGAACAAAGAATATGTAGCAGCATGCACTGCCAGTAACCAGACTGATGAAAGGCCAGATCTACAGCTTCAAAGGAAAGCCATATTGAAACCAAAGGTGAACAATGTTTGGTTTCACTTGGTTAGAAAATGAAACAAGAAAAGGTCATAAGCATTCAATGGTATTTGCTTAAAGTATACTGGAGTTTGAGCACTAGCCATAACAAAGGCTGAATTCAGATGGTACAACAGGGTAAAATGGTACTTGTGAGCAGTATAAATTTGATTTGCTATTATGACAATGTTAGACAACACCTGCCCCAATTAGCTCACATGGTCATGCAAATATGCAAAAATATAAATGCAGTATTGATACAGACTTTAAGATACAGAAAAGTTCCTTTAAGTGAAGATCAGATATAAAATGTAGAGAAAGAATTAATTGTATCTAATTTTAACTGATAATATGATACAGTTTTATAGAATATCTTTTGTTGAAATATATAATATGAAATTTAGGAATATTGATTTGATTTTTCTCTAGATACAATGTCACTTTGCCATTGGAAATCCTCTGTTGGTTGAGGGAATTATTACGCTGTCCGGTATTTACATTGCTACATACAATACATGAAATCACTACATGGATCTGCTCTTATAACATGTGAATTATGATTAGTTCCAAACATAAACTACAGGTAGAAATTTTGCATATGTAACAGATATTTCAAGCCATCTTCTCCACTGATCTGAACAAACGGTATTAAGGCAATGGACAATACATAGGAAAACTAGTCCAGAAGCAGAGAGCACCAGTATCAATGACCAATCACTTCCAGTTGGAATTTCTCACTCCTTCAACA
The DNA here is from genome assembly GCF_987193195.1 of Phasianus colchicus. Taxonomy (NCBI): domain Eukaryota; kingdom Metazoa; phylum Chordata; class Aves; order Galliformes; family Phasianidae; genus Phasianus; species Phasianus colchicus. Next base: position 12,754,756 of record NC_143449.1, read on the forward strand.
AATTGTTTCTAATTTGATGACTAGTATCATGCAGGCTTAAAAAACACCATTTAATGTTGAAGGTTCCTCTGCTATTACCAACAGCATAATGTAAATTTATAATAAGAAGATAAATGCTATTTCTTATTTTTTAAATGCTTCTTGGATAATCACACTGTTCTGTATTTAACTTTTTTGAAGGTTTGCCTAAGAAGTTTTTGCCTCAAAGATACTGAAACTTATTTATGATTTAATAGCAAATGCCATTTAGAGTAAATAAAGTGTTTTTCTTTAGATACATCTTAACTGTACTCCTAAGAAAGAAGTTTTATTCTATTTCAGTAAGAGTTTACTGAGGAATTCTGCTACAGGAAAAAAAATAAGCTTTGCTGAAACATCATAACATTACATAAAAATTTCCTATTGAAATATATCCATGCATACACATATTCACAAACGGAGAAATATACACATGCTTATATGTTATTGCAGACTAATCAGTATAAGTCTGGAAGGCTGATGTCAACTTGTTTTCCAACATGAGACCAGTAGACACTTAAATTCTAAAATGAAAATTAAACAGTGTATTAATCTTGAATTACTCCTCTTCAGTAATACAAATTTAACCCAGCAGCTGGGGATGCACAAAGAAAGTAAGTAAGCATTCTAGTTATAAATGAAACTCTCCTTTGCAGGAGAGCACAAGTAGATTCTCTAATACTTCCCAATGAACAACTACAATAAGATATAAGGGGTCAAACATTTGAGTTCTATTTACTAGAATAACAGGAAATGCAGCCATTCTTCTTTTGCTTTTCCACAACAGCAAAATCAAAGTAAAATATTTTAATCTGACTATAGCTACACCACAGTCACTATTTATCTAGAGCTAAAACCAGCAAGAGTGAATTTAGAATGGGGTCCTAATTATGTAGGAGGCTTTGAAGTAATTATTTTTTCCTGAATGTTAAATGTCTTTACTGTACAGAGGTAAATACAGCATCCTGGGAGATGAGCAATCTGTAGATGATATAACCCAATTTTGGTACGACACAGCTGCTGCATTGTGCATTTTGTTGCTGGTAGGCCTCCCAGGACTACGTGCCTTTGCCTCTCCAAGGAGTTGGCAGAGCAAAACTTATTGCTACAGTTCCTGCACTGCAGAAGTTCAGACTCCCTGTAAACATTCTTGCAGTTGTTTGTAAGAGCTGCCACCTCTGTATTCAGTATGTCCTCCCAGAGGGAGAACAGAAAGGATTTAACTGAAATTCTACATAACAAAGAACAGACTACGTGCCTGAGAGTGAAGAATCATCCTGACATATTGATTAACACCCAGCAGACACACTATAAATGAGGTATAATTTGTCAGGACACAGTGACAGTCTTTGCTTTCTTAAAGCTCATCTTCTATTCACTCTTCTAACTTCCTTTTGGTTAAAGCAATTTCTTGAGCTCGTCTTCAGCCAAGTGTCATCTGCTCTCTCCCATAATCGTTACCCTTCTCACTAATTAGCAAGGTTTAGCTTCCTCCTGTTATGCACTTAATTAACTTCTCCACCTTTGGAAATGCAATTTCCCCTGGACAAAATTACTATCATGACTGTTTCATACAATGAACTATTTCTAAGTACAGACTTCAAATGAAGCAACATTGTTCAGAAAGACAGTGAAAGGTGCAGAGTACTTTCTGAAAGTGAACTGAATCTATAATAGTGGCAATGATAAGCATGCAGGTAAAAAATTAGGTATTAAAATAAAACTATCCAAGGTACCACCATCAGGTTGGAGTACAGACTTTCTTAGGAAAGAGATGAAGAATAGCTATTGTGTGCGCCACATACTATTCTCTAACATTCATACATTCGCTTCCCAGTCTGTTAATATTTTTAACTGCATAATAGCAGTGAGTATATCTAAATTCAAAGCTTCATTTGTCATCCTGTTTCAACAGATATGCAGCAGTAACAACACTTCTGCTGAAAGGTTGCACTTTATAGGCCAAACAGAAATAAACAGGACACAGCAATAAATAGAAACAAGTCAAGTAGTCCCAGCTCAAATGAATGGCAAATCAGAGGTACAGAACAGAATGTAAGTCTCTCGTTTTCCTCTCCAATCTTTTATGGAACAAATTTATGCAGCTGCTTATGGACTCACAATGTTTGGCCTAGATTCACTATGATGTGATGAGATTCTTATTGCAATGGAAAAAGAATGCATTCCTTCCTAGGACTGTGTGCAATTTCTCTACCTCATAGTCAGCACCAAAAGCAGGAAGTCACAGAAATCACAGGATATGAATGAGAATCATAAATGCCAGGAATTTAATGTTATATTGCCTGAAGGACATCTAATATTCTTATTTATTGCTTTTGCTGTAAGGAAACATTTTAGTAAAAGAAATTATAGGAGCTTTTCGGATGTTGGGTTCATTCTGAAAATTAATGGCCTATTTACAGAATCACAGAATCACAGAATGGCCCGGGTTGGAAGGGACCTCAAGGATCATGAATCTCCAATCCCCCTGCCACATGCAGGGACACCAACCTCCACATTTCATACCAGCCCAGGCTGCTCAGGGCCCCATCCAACCTGGCCTTGAACACCTCCAGGGATGGACGGGGCATCCACAGCCTCTCTGGGCAGCACCTCACCACTCTTGTAACAAAGAACTTCCCCCTGACATCCAGCCACCTGATCATCTTTGTGGCCCTCCTCTGGACCCTCTCCAACAGCTGCCTTTCTTGTACTGGGGGCTCCAGACCTGGACACAGCACTGCAGAGAGGCCTCACAAGGGCAGAGTAGAGGGGGACGATCACCTCCCTGTCCCTGCTGGCCACCCCTCTTCTGATGGAGCCCGGGTTCCCATTTGCTTTCCATGCTGAAACACAGCTGCCAACAGAAATGCATCCTACAACTGCAGCACATCATCTCTTCCTCCTCATGGTTTATCTTGATACATTTTATAGAGAGAAACTACCTCCTGGCTGCTGAATTCAGCTGCAGCAAGATCAAGAACCATTAATCACAAGGCAGCTGCTATGGTTAAATGCACATTTTTATGGCTATCGTTATCAAGATGGACAGTACTCTAACTGTTCTGCAGTCAGACGTGGTTTATTTGGAAAGAATGTATACAAATTCCTGCTTTTCATTTCATCCTAAATAAGACTATGGATTTGGCCTGTAGCTCACTCTTACAGCTGCTATTTTCCTTATACTCTTCCAGCAAAAAGAGATTTGTGCTTTTAGGAAAGAAACACCGTACCAAATATAGTAATACCTCTATTTCTTCTCCTGTGGTACAATGTTCTCATAGTTTATGGGAATTTAGGAGGGAATAAGAGGCTGAGTGAGGGGACAGAAGTTAGCAAGATATCAGGAATATTCTGCTAGCATTGCCAATCAGCATGTTTAATCATTAAGGGTCCATATATTTAATGAAAATAGGTAAAAGATCTTCTCACAAAGTAAATATGAAAATCTTATAAGCGCGAATGTTTTAATATTCTCCTTATTCCAACTGACTTATACTGCAAGGAAAATGAAAAACACTCACACTTATGAAGATCACATATTTCTTAGACAATTTATCAGAATGCAAGAAACACTTTTTTCTTTTTAATTAATAAACTACATTAACGAATTCAGATTACTAGAAAGCTGAAGTTTTAATCAATTACACTGAGTTTAGTTAGTGACCTTTTGCAACTCACCTCAATTCCCAGAGTGTCCTATGGCAAGCAGAGGACTATAATAAGATCCATATGGGTCTTCAGATCATCACTGAAGTTGTTCCAGAATTTTATTAGAAACACAGATGGGTTTTCTAGAAGAAATTACAAAATTCCTTCATTCTGCAAAGATCCTGTAGGGAATTTCCTAGCTGCAAAGTCTATTCATTAGAACGCCAGCCAGAGTTGGTCAAATATTAAATGCACTGATTTGTAAATGTCACTCCTCTCACCCCCCCCATATAAAAACATAAATTGATGTATTCTAATTTATGGGGTCATGTTACTTGTTACTGGCAAATATCCATTCAAGTACTAGTCATTAAAGAACATTTTCATATATTCCCAAGGCTTCATGATTGCTTAACAGGAAATCTATATTAGAACTGGCTGTTCACTGTTTTCCTTGATACTTAATACCGTAATCATGAAATTGTATAGCACAAATACATATCCAGTAAAAAGGAAAACTCATTGAGCTACCCACTGACAGAACTGTTTATTAGAGGAACTTTTGGTAATTCACTGTATTTCATATTAAGTTGAAGAGTTCATTTGTCAAGATGTTCTTGCACATAAAAAAGAACAAACAGTTATTTGAGAACAACTTACTAATAGCTCCGTCCTTTCCACTTAAGAGAAGAGACACACTATTGAAAATTTAGATTCACTGTTAATTTTGTTGTGCTACCATAAATTCTGAAGAAAAAAAAAAAAAAACACCTTATGGAATGTCTCAGTCAGGTGCAAAATAAAGGAGGAGCAAGAAAGGAGAAAAAAAAATTAAATCCCCAAGCAGATACCTATATGAATTGACTGAAAAATAGAACCACCTCTTCAAATTTATTACATTTTGCTTTGACTACTTATTTGTAGGCCCCCTCTTCACTGCTGCATGACTGAACATTTAAGAACGAGACCTTTAGACTCAAACATGACTTAACCTGATAAATTTCTAACCAAATTTACAGCAACGTCATGCATATGCTAAAACCCATCTAACATAAATATTTAATGAAGAAATAAACCTGCCAAAAGAATAAATTTACAACACATTTAGCGTACAGCATTTTAGAGGTGTCTGCCGAGTAGGTTTTGCTGTCGAGACAAGGTTTTAAACTGCCAATAGTTTAAAAGTAGTAATTTTTCATTGCATTTCATTCGTAAGCTCTGCTCCTTTTAAGAGACTCCAGGCTGTCAAGGTTAATTGAACCCTCAGGGCCCTCAGAATGACTGCACTCATTGGGGCTCTGCAGACTCCAGCTCAGCTCCCTGATTCTTTTGCTCTAAATCTTGTCTCAAATGATCTTTTTCATAAATACAATTTCAACTTTAATCTCCACGATGATGATCTGCTGATCTAATTCTCTGCTTTAGACCTGTATCTGTCTGCCCAGACTAAAATGGCTATCCTTCTGACATTTCATCATCAGCTTAAAACACCGTATGCACATAATAAGGAGCAGAGGAGAAGAAAGCTAGAATTTTCTTTTTGTCTAGACAGCATGAAATGCACCTGAATGACACACGCACTAAAATTCCACATCCAAACTTTTTGAACTAACCTGCTTTTTGCCATCAAATATTTCTAAGATTTGGTCCTTGCAGGAGCTCTTTCACAGAGCTGCTAGCAGATCTGCCACAATTCCCCAACCACTGGGAAATTCACAACCACAGTCTGGCTGTTTCTCTCTTGGTGAAAGTGGAGGAGCACAATTTGTAGGTCAGGATGTAAGTACACGGTTTTTCCATCAGCTGGTCACAGAGAAACTTGCCCTGTTTGGACACCTGTGATGAAGCGACTCATCAACTTTATTAAAGCAAAGTGCTTCTATTCCAAGTTTGCAAAAGGCATTGAGGAAAAAAAAAAAAAAAGATCATAAGAAACAAATGGGCTAGGTTTGTGTTTAGCTTTGACTAATTTGATGCATCACTACAGACAAAATAGCTAAATTTCTCTACCAAATTAGTCTAACGTCTTTAAACCAGTTTTACTCTCCTAGCAAGTGCACATGCTCTATTGTGTTTAGAGGACGCATGTCACCTTAGGAAAACCGGTCTTAAGAAAACTTTTGCTTTCCTTCTGAAATGGACTTTCAAAATTTAACTTGTCAGGTTTTCTGCTGGAAATGTAAACATATTTTGGCTTTCTATTGTCATTCAGAGATAAACAAGTGCCTTAATAATGTATTAATATGAAAAATAAATTTCACTTCCTGATGAACAATATCCAATGTCTCCTTTTTTGTTTTAAGATCCAAAGCATTCAATCTCCTGCCTAGGAATCTTTCTGCCAAAAGAGCACATTTTCTCCCAAAAGTTAATTTCATACAAAATAAATAAATAAATGAATCAAATATTTTCAACTTTTGAAAGACACATAGCCAGAAAATCATAGCTTGAAAGTAAAACTGAAGAAGTAAAACAGAAAGAATGATACATTCACTGGGAGTCTTAATAGCTACATAAATGAGCAGAAGTGGGACTCTATAAAGTACCAACCACTATGAAACTTAAATTAACCATTCACTATTATTCTCATTAATTTAAAACATTAAGAGCAGCTATGTAATTCAGAAATTGTCAATAGAAGTGCTTTATCAAATTGTGTTAAAAACCACTGTGGCCACTTCAAAAGTCAAACTACTATGTCACATTTATTTTCATTTAAATATTCACATTTTCAACAGTCCACAGAAGTTTTTAACTCACATGACATTTGAAACTCAGGTAATGATCAAACTGATGGATTCAAAAGGCAAAGAAGCCATGGATTTGCAAATTTGTTAAGTTAAAAACTTCAAATAAAAACCCCAAACTAAAAACCTATCAAAATCACACCACATATGAATGATGCCAGGTTCCATTCTGCACTTCATTGTGTTCTGTTTTGTATAAGGTGACGAGGCTGATGAAACCCAACACAGTACAATGTATTGGATCTGGAGCACAAATGTAAATCAAATCTTTCCAGACAAGTTGACACATAGCCAAGCAGCAACTTGGTACCACTTTTATTACAAATGGGAGATGTATTACTCTCAAATTGCTTTAGTGTTTTTAACCACGTTTTTACTATTAAAGCTGTATCACCCTTGCAGAAGTGATTGAGTGCACTTCTTATACAAGAATAATTTTCTGATTTTTCAAAATATGCATTGCCTTCAGTGTACTTTTCCCTCAGGTACTTTTTGCCTCCTAAGAGATTAGGATATGTTTTTAGAAACTCCATCTATCTGAAGTGTCCCAGTTTCAGTACTTCTCCAGTTTGTTCACATGCACAGATCCTTTTAATCTTTTTCTTACATTGAGAACCATTTAAAACTAGCACTGACAGAAATGTATTTTGCTCTGCTTCAACTTTTCCTGATGAAAGTAGTCTTTTCCTATTCCCCGAGGAAGTAGTCACTGGAACTAAGCATAGTATTTATTTTAATGCAGGGTTCAAGAAGGTATCAGCACTGCTGTTTACTAGGCAGGATCTTCCATTCTGCTCTGCATCAGGATGAGAATGCTAAACTGCATCCCAGTTACTAAACCTGAGCAGGGAAGATTCATGCAGACTTCTGCACCCAGAGAGGCTATAATAATTAACTTCTCAATAAAGCTGTAATTAATTATTGACAATTTAATGTCCTTACTTTTAACCTTAAATAACAGGCAGGAAAATTACTGTCTGTCATCTCTTCTTCAGTACTGCCAGGTGCAGCACATGTGCTCTCAATCAGGTCATCCCATCTACATCAGCCACTTACACTATCCATTCATTCTGTAGCTGCATCTTTCCCTTCATAGCGATGGATTCTTCACTTGAATAATTTAAGTCTGAGTTTTATAATAGACACTCATCATTTAGTAAAATGAGCTGCTGAACGGACCTTGGAAGCGGATCATCTCTAATGTTTTACACAAAAACATTTCTCTCAGCTACTTAGAAAGCCACAACTCTGCTAGCTGATATTAAATAGTAGTTACTAAACTGGATACGTAACCATGCCCTCTTCTATACGTTTTCTCTGCAGTCACTTTGTGTTTTGAGTACATCTATTAATTTATAAGGTGTCTGTTGTTGTAGATAGCTTTTAAATAGTTAATAGGAATCTATGGCACTTCACCCACCAGCACAACCGCACTCTGCCTAATAAACTCCTCTTGCACTAAAATAATGATCCTCACTTCTCTTTTACACCTCTCACGCTGAATTCACAGTTGTATAGTTATATATTTCGCAATGTATGAAAGAAAAATACCGTATAGCTTTTCCATGGAAATTGCTTTTGTATCACAGGAATTCAGAAACTCTCCAAACCAAACAACAAATAACCTGAGAAGTATTCATATCATGTGTCTACCTCTGAGAAAAAAAATTAAGTTATGAATCCCATGTGTATCAATAGACGGCATCTGCCCAACTTGGTGAACTTCTGGTTAGAAATTTCATGCAGAAAATACACATGCAAAAACATTTCTATAGCTAAGGATGACTAGGAAAGTTAAGTCACAACTCTGAAACCCTATAATTATTAGCCCATTCAATCTAACAGCTAAGATAAATGGTTTCAAAACAGACACAAAAACAACGATGTCCAAAACAAGGAAGAGCTCTTATTATTAAAATGTAGCTGGGGAAAAAAAAAAAAACAAAAAAAACAAAAAAAAACCCAACAACAAAAAAAAACATATAGGATGTCTTGAAGAGCTGCAATTTGCTTATAATTTCCGAACCAGCTTTCTTGTCCTGATTGTGTATGTGTTTGAAGTATTTTAAGTGGTTGAAATACAGAATGATTCAAGGCTTCACAAACTAACATTCTGTTTTATCTTTATTTTGGGAAATACATTTGATCTGTTGAAGGCTTTGGTTAGATATAAAGGGTTATACTCACTCTTTTTTTATATTCTAACTTTCAAATGTAAGAAGTAGGGAAGTGAAGACTTTCATTTAGTCAGATCTGGGTCTGAAAACAGATAAAAGCATTTGAGGCTGAGTATAACCCTGTTATTACAGATCTTCCATGCTCAGAATCCCCTGAGAAGCTCTAATGTTTTTGCTTACCAAACATGGACTTCTAAATGTGAGATCTATTTGACAATGAATTTCTAGTAATAGGCACAAATTCTTTTGAAATGAGTATTCAATTTCTTGTTTCCAGCCATTCTTTCTTAAATGTTTCAAGCTGATTTAAATCATCGCCTCTGTCAGCTGGTATGGGGGAGGCAGGCTGACTCTTGTGTTCCAAAGAGACTATACATTACATGCGGCACCCTCCACCCCCAGCACAGTCTTTTAGCATTAGTCTATCCACATCAGCCTCATCAAACAACAGCAAGCCCTAAGGTTTTCCACCAGACTTCAACTTTGCTATTCAGCATGGAGTTTTTACATTAACCTTCATACAATGTGCATCAGTGCATGAATGTTTCCCATGTGGTGAGTTGACAGCTACACATGCCAAAAATCTCACTTTCCATGCAATCTAACACCAGCAGAACTGCAGGACAGGATTTTTTCTCCCTCATGCACAGCTTAAGCCAGCTGCAGCACAAGGCTTACAAACATACAGCGGTCACTAAAAAAAGTCTGTATGGAGAGCTGTTTGGCAATCCAGCACACTGCACATCTGGGGCACAAGGAAATATCACAGGTAGAATGATCCTTCTGTTTTGAGTGCTTACACTTGACTGTGGCACAGCTCACTGTACGGCATGCCTCTGCTGAAGCCACGTGATGGTATAAATCTTTGGAGAAGCTGTTACAGAGTCCTCAGAGGGCATGTCGCTGAGATTTCTTTATTGAAGTCACAAGTTTTCTTTTGCTTGCACATATTCCCTAACACTTCCTGAAGTTTGTCACCTTCAGGCTTTCAGTGAACTCTTATTAAAATGAATTTGGCATCTTGTGCCTTTGATTTAATTCCTTTTTTTTTTTTTTTTCCTCTCATGGGCATCAAGAATTAAAGTGTGAAATGCAAAAAAAAATCCACAAAACCAAATGTTTTCATCCTTATGATCCTCCCCAAAAATAACATAATGTGCTAAGCAAGAGCAGTCTACTGAAATTTAAAAAATTAAAGGTTGTTTCCGGGATAAACCTGTATTTTTTGAGGTAGACTTAACCTTTGTGTGCAAACAGCAACTTTCTTAAGGCTATGAACCTTATGTATCTGATATATAGCTTAATGAGATCATTTTATATCTCTTAGTAAAAACTTCTGAGGAGGAAATAAAAAAAAATGAGTCTTAAGTTCTCACCTCTGATTATGCCTTAAATTACAAAGAAGAAAGCTTTATTAACACATGCGAAGGAATTCATAAACTGTGAAAAGTTCAGGTATGAGTACACAGAACACTGCATTAGAATTCCTCAGTGAGATGCCCACAGACAAACAGTTCTTTCAATCATTCAGCTCAGCATAAAACCCTCGCAGACAATCAGCCTGGCTGGATCCATGAATGCATGCACACATCTTTCCCATGCCCACATCCCTGCTCAAACTTCTCCGCATCACTTTTAGATGTGTGACAGGGTCAATACCCCTGTGGTACTGCTTCATCTTCCCCTAAGCTCCATCCTCACACTCCCTCTGTTTTCCTAACAAAAATTCAGACATTTTTAATCTCCAGAAAACTTCAACTCAAAGGTCAGAGCTATGGAAAACCTAGGTAAGATTCAGCTCCATCATGAAGCAAGCACTGGATTCACAAGGAGCCTTCAAAGCTAAAGACCTGGTGTGACTCTACATTGATAGAAACACTCAAAACCTGTACATACATACTAAATCAAACACTTAAATAGAAGCAGTATCTAAGGAAGTAAACAAGAATACAGCTTATGATAAATATAGTCTTTACTTCATTGTTATCAGATAGAAATACTCTCCCAGACATGACACTCTGCATCATCCAGACAAGACTACATCCAGGCCTTATTTTTCATGGTCATAAAGGAAGGTTGATCTCCTTTTCTGCCTACTGTGGAACCAGGATGGTACTGTAGATTTTCTGTGTTGTTCAGTCTACTAAATAAGATTATTTGCTAATATTTTAGTCATAAAAAAAGGATCATCCTGCATTTTGTTCATCTATAAACAATATGAAGTGTAATGTACTATTATTCGACAACGTTGATTCTGTACAAGAAAATCCTATATTGTTTAATCTCCTCCCCTCAAATATTTGTTATTCCAAAAAGTGTTTCGCTTTCAAGTGAAACAGCATGTCTGCACACGCTCAACAACTGCAATACTGTGAAGTCAAGCAGAAATTTTATTATCAAGCAATGAACTCATGGGCAGTTTAGTGTGATTAATGTATGATGAAAATCAGGCAGTCATGGAGATGCAATATAAGGAAAAGATTATATACATGTGGATCACAGACAGACAGAGGTGCCCGCACACCTCCCTGTGCCTGCTGAAGAGTTTTTGCACTTCTCATTAAATTAAAAGGAGAGGGCAGGGATCAGGCACAGGATGGCAATGCAACATGCATTTGATCACACCAGAGAGCATCAGCACTTCATAATGTACTGCAGATAGCTATTTGGGTATCAAATGTTAGACAACACTCACTAATCCTCAGTCATTGGCACCTTCTACCGTCCCTTTGGAAGCCCTTGAAATCCAGCCCAGTTACTTAGCTCTGTGCTACAGAAAGGATTTTGGTTGCATGCCACACACAGCTGTATACCCACTTCGGGTTTTAAAGAAAGCAGTTTTCTCAACTGGGACCTGGGATCAGAACTCATATCAAAGCTTCCATGACAAGAGGTGAAATGATCTGGTCACACAGAATGTGGTTTGTGTGTGGCAGACAGAAGGAGTGAACACAGAACTGAGCTGACTAATTAGCCTCACGCTCCAGTCCTTTTTTGGGGGGGAGAAAATTTACCTTTAGGCAAATCATCCCCTGTAGTCTCTTTTATTGTAGGACTCAGCTGGCAAGAGTGGACATCTAAATGTATTTGTGAATATTTAGTAACTGACAAAAGCTTTTTGGATAGGTTGGGATTATTTTTAATTAGAGTTGTATATAACAGATCACTGGGGATGAAATACTGACAAATTATCCTGTTTCTGGCTGGGACTTCTCTGCTTGATCAGCTCCCAGAATGGTAGGTCTACACCCGTCAGGAGATTTAGGACAGCAAATTCTCTTAATCTTTGTTTTGGCTTTTACTGCCAACTAAATATTTACAGTTTTGGAGGACTGCAGGGAATAACAGTGTAATCAAGCAGGCTCTCTCTGAACTATTTGAACATCCACACAACACTCTTTAATTATCACATAGCTGCCAATCTGCGACTACACATGGCAGAGGTTGATGTTTAAATAGCAGTGGTACATTAAACATCAAAGGTAAAAATGTGTTAATATTAAGTGCAATTAAATTAGGACAGTTTTGAAATAATTTGAGTTGGGCAGCAGAAGAAATTTATGAAAAGTTGAAGGCCAAAACAAAAAAAAACATAGAATATACTTGCTATTTACATTAATCTGTAAAAACACACAACAAAACACTCTAAGAGTGCCTGCCTTCAGTTTTGCTGTTCTTAGTACTTTAAAAACATTTCTCACTTACCTGACATACAAAAGCTCCAACAGCACCACATGCTTAAAAAACATGCATTCATTTTGTGCAGATCTACAGAGTGGCATATCAGAAGACATATGACATGCTAGAGGATGCACACAAAGAAAATGTGATTCCAGCAGCTTCAGAAGCAAAGTCTAAAGGCCAATCTACTACTACTGCCAAGAAACATGATTCCAAGAGACTACACATTAAAGCAAGAACAAATTGGCTTTTAATTCCAGTACTGCAGATGGGTCAGAGTCTACATTAGTTTCCTTTTTTTTTTTTTTTTTTTTTTGAAGTAATTGTTATAGACAAAATAACTGCAAACACATCCTGTAAAGATCTGCCTTTCCATTATTTTAGTGAGCCAAAAGGACGAGCACTTTATGCAAGGAACTGGTTTTCACAACTAGGTTGATTTGTGGATGCCAAAATCCTCTTCTAAGTTCTATACACTCTGCCTTACACACATTGAGGAGTTCTGTTTCAACTTGGACTACATGCACAACTCACAGCCAGCAGGTATTATTTTTCAGACTTTGCTGTGGGAGTCTAGGTAATGAGGAGAAAACCAGTGGAAAAAAGTATAGAGGAAATGAAATGGGTATCAGGAGATGTATTCATGTCCATTATGAATAGAGGCACTCACCAATTTGGTCCTCTGACTGAGCTAAAAGTGAAATCCAATTTACCTAGGTTTCATTGTGTAAACCAGGTGAAAAGAAAATAAATTCATTCTACAATAAATCAATTTTTTCCATACTGGAGGAAAATCAAATTCAGTGTCAAAATCAAGATTCAGAAAGCCTATACAGAACTAATGAAAACAAGGCAGACAATCAAAATAAAGCATTGATTTATTTTGTTGCCACAGCTGCAAAGACATCTCTTAAAGCCTGTTTTCTTCTGCAGATCACAGAGAAGAAATGTCTTGTCCTTTGCATGCTACCAGTAACTTTTTCCCCATTTACTGTGTCTCAAAAACCTAATATAAACCCAGTGTATTAAGTCTATATAGGTTAATTATCTTTTTTCTATAATTCTACTCAAATGCAAAACGATTGGATGTGAAATATATAGAGAGATATATCCCCAGTTATTATTATATATGCATGTCAGTGGAGTACTCCAAGTATCGCTATTCATTTCCTTTGTTAGGCAGAAAAGCCAGAACATCAAACCCACTTACCACAGAACTGTTCCAATGTCAGGGGTATGTCCAGACACAAAACTATGCAAGACAGAAAATTTGATTTACAGAATGATTAATCAGCTAGACTCTGCTACCTAGAAAAGCTACAAAAAAAAAAAAAAAAAATCAGATGCTATATTGTGCAAGGTTAAAGAAATTAAAAGCTCCAGGATCAATATATTCAATATATGTAGGTTGCTCCAAAAGTAATAACTCCTATTTATTTCCATAACCAGAAATCAGAACAGATACAAAGAATGCAGTAACATTATTTGACAGAGCAAATTATCAGCTACAAAACACATAGGTAACATTATTAGCTATGCATTTTTGCCAGTGATGAACAAGAGTCTGCATGCCACATTCGTCAGAATCTGCATGACCATCTGGAATGTGGCCTGTCTTTCATGTCACAGTCTCCACTGCTGAAACTCAGCACCCACTGCTTCACTGTGCTCATATACACTGTTTAAATGTTCAGCAATCATCATTAATTGTCAACGGATGCTTTTTTTTTTTTTGGTCATGGAGGAATTCAGTTGCCTTTGCCTTCATATACACATCAGATGACAGTGTGTCAGACTGCTCCTCTGCTGCCGCTGTTGCTACTCAACAAAATTGGATAGAATATTGGTGGGAAGTTTCAACCTCTACTGCCATATCACCAACATCTGCCTTTCTGCCTTTGATACTGCAGGCCAATATAATAAAATAGGAGGCAGTATTTTTGGAGCCATCCTCATATATCATTAAAAAGAATCTCAGAACTACAGAATTAGTTCTTACTTAAACTATGTGTAAACAATTCTTGCAATCTGATATAGACTGGCCACAGAATGGTATGAAAAGAATCAGAATAATGGTAGAATAAACTTCTTTTTGAAGGAAATTCAAATCACAAAATACACTGCTAAGTTTAGAGTTCAAGTAGATAGCATTAATTGACAACATCAGCTGTTCAAGAAATATATGCTTTGGAGGACGCTATTTCCGAATCTTCAAATAACAGTATAGAAAGTCCACTGTGCTTGCTTTTATCACTTTCATGGAGCACCATTTTTTAAAATATTGTAAATTATACTTTTTTGTTACTGTGAGCATTTTCTAGAAATGAGGATGATACACAGAAATGTAGAAAGAATGGAGCAAAAATAGCACAATATAGTGGACAAATTGCATAATTGATATACATATATATATTTCATCTTTAAATATAAACATAACCAAGTAAAGCACTTTACAAAGAGGAGTTCTTTAAAATGTTAATTTTGTTTACCAGCAGGGAAATGCTTCTTTGAAAGAGATGATGTCTGTTAAATAGGTATATTTATCTCTCATACCATAGTAGGTTTCTATTCAATTGCACAGATCATTCAATGCAGTTATACTTGTATATACCTTCCCCTTAAATATAAGAAGGGCAAGCTGCATTCACCCAAGACACAGATGTATCACTCCAGCTGATGTGAATAGAACATATATTTTTCGAGGAAAGATGTTGCATAAATGCAGGTTAAAAGATTAGTACTATCAACATCAAGCTAAAAGAAAATGGAAAATAAACCTGGCAGATGTGAAACACTACTAAGGAATCATCTGCAATACAACCAGCAGAAAGAGACATTTTTTCATTAATATATTTTCTTGAGGAAAAAGTGAAATAAATGAAATACTGCTCCAGTTTTGCTGCTTGTTTTGTTCTGTGAACTAAGTGTACTGTGTCTATTTACAGGAATGAAGAAGATTTACCTACAGCTACCTGCGTTAGCTGCCCTGTTTATGGAAAAGCAACTGCTTTTCTCTTGCTTCTGTTTATTGCTTAATGTTCTATTCATATCTACAGTCTCTCACACACCCTAAAAATCAAAAGGCAGTATCAAACAAGTCAGGGTAAATAATTCAGTGTTCTATCATGTATCAAAACAGTTTTTAGATCATAAAATATGAACTACAAACAAGTAAACATAATCAGTTATTTGGCATAACATGCAAATAATCTGTTCTATTACTGTAGAAATTTCTTAAGCAAGACTGTAAAAGTAATGCAGAGATTCTGATAACACATTACTGCTTAAACAAAAATATTAGGCATCTGTGTTTGCTAAATACGATTTCATAATTTATCAAAAACAGTTTCTTCTCAGAGGCTCATGTTATACAAATTTCCGTTTTGTTTTTGCATGAAGCCATCCTCTTCGCACAGTGCTGCTATTTTTTGTTACATTCTTAAATTGCCATAACCAAATTTAAAATGACACACACAGCAGTTTTAACCCAGCTTATAGACTGGTGAA
This sequence comes from Phasianus colchicus, assembly GCF_987193195.1. Taxonomy (NCBI): domain Eukaryota; kingdom Metazoa; phylum Chordata; class Aves; order Galliformes; family Phasianidae; genus Phasianus; species Phasianus colchicus. The sequence goes on from NC_143449.1 coordinate 12,770,537, forward strand.
AAATACATGTTATAACATCTGTTCCAGATTCTCTAATAATCTGTGTCATCACAATTCAAATGAAAATCACTGGTATTTATCATGACATGACTAATTTACAAAATAATTTTATACATTAAAAATTCCAAATTTATTTGAATATTGCACGAAATTCCTGCAGATTCTTTTCTTGTTGCAGTATGTTCAATTATGTACAAACATAAGCACTGAAATTTCAACTACTGCAATCACCAACTTGCATGGCAGCACTGCTAACATGGAATTTACCTTTCATAAGAACGAGCATAAATGAAGCTGGTGCTGTAAGGTTTCTTTATGAAAAAGCCATTGGAAACAAAACAAAATTCTGAAGACTGAACTGAACTATGGATTGTGGAAGAAGATAAAGCTAACAAATAGAGCGCAGCATGATAGTAAGCTTATTAATAACTCTGCTGTTAAATATAGAAGGCCATTTGAAATCATTTCACTTCAGGTCTCAGTGTTTAATGACATTTCCAATCCTGAAAAGCTCAAGGTCATTGAATCTGTAAAAGGACATTGATGACAACGTGGTTTACGCCTTGTAGCAAGAGAAAAATCACTGTTTTTTTTCCCCTTCAAAATATTTTCCTTTGTTTTAATTAGAATGAAGTGCCATAAAAAACTGTGTATATAAATTTTATATTTAATCTTTGTAATGAAAATATATACAAAATGCATGTAAAATTGCACACTGCATATGGAGATATTAGCTCCTATCCACCTTTTCTGACCATTTACTGGCTGGTAAGAACGGTGATTGGGATTTGCAAATTACTTCAGTGTGATGATAGATTTGTTTCTCTAATTCTCTATTGACATTACATCGACAAGACACTCTGCTACCGTATCCAAGATCATATACTAAACTATAACATAATGTGTAATTGGATTCACTGTACTTAAAACCAATAGCAATTTAGCCATGGATTTGAGTTTTAATTGCTTTCTTTGAGTAATTTTCATCATATTGACAATTTGAGCTCCCTTAGTCTAATCATGTTGTTCTGAAATACAATTTTATTATTTATTGACATAAATACCCTGTAATTTTGCTACCATTGGGAACGTTTAAGTCTTATTCAAATTTACTTATCTAAAAAGTATGCAAAAACTTGAATTGGTACCTGAACAGTAAACAGGGAAGAGAAATTGTCACCATACTAAGATATCTCAGGTAATTCTTATACTTTTTAAAAGGTGCAAGATATACATTCACTGTCCTAAAAATTTGGTAGCACAGATAACTGACAGATAAAGAGGGAAAATACTGCCCCTCCTGGTTAAAACTCGCTTCAAGGTTTGCAACTTCAGTACAGGACATAAATTAGAGTTTACTACCACACCATGAGAACATGAATACAGAATGTAGGAGACCCTACTCTTCCTCAGTCACCACAGAAGGACACAGAACATTGGACTAGACAAATCCTTGCTTTTGTTCAGAATAGGTTTTCTTATAATTGTGCTCAAAAAGTATCTTTCAATGCATAACAAATAAGTGCATTGTTTACAGAATGGATTTGAGGAAAAAAAAGTCAGTCTTGGAGACTTCCCAAAATTTTTGTCAAGACAGATTCCTCCAGATGATCTGAGAGATAACTATTGCCTTTATGAAATTTTCAGTCCCTGCTGACTATACAAAGACCTCCTAACCAAAGCATAGTACTTACGGATACTACTGTTTCACTCTCTGTAGGATATGGGTCAAGATTTTTAATCTTACTTATGTCTGAGGTGTCTAAGGTGACTCTGATACCAAACACTTCACCTGCTGGTAATCCAGACTTTACTGGAGGTTTGGCTTTTTTTTTTTATCAGCATAGAAATGGCAAAAGAAGCTAACACGGTGGGAAGTGGTGGACAAAATCCATGGAGAGTTAAAAAGAAGAAAATGTATCAGTCAGAAAGGTTATAGTGCCCTTTCTCATGGATAAGAATGGGGAAAAAAAAAAGAAAAAAAAAAAGAAAAAAGCATAGCATCTTTTTCCAAAGTTATAGGATTTTTTTCCCCTTCTGATAACAGGCTAATCTTAAAACTCAGAATCCCTTTATAAAGCTCTTCAAAACTAGGACCTGACTTTGAGATCCAGGGTCTGCTTGGGATACAGCTCCAACTGTAATGAATGAACAATTAAACTTCCTAAGCAAAGAATCCATACCATCAGTCACTTCTCCACAAACAAGCTGGTAGCTCCCCAGTGATCTCATCCAGAAATGCCAAGATCAAGGAGAAGTGCAGGGGAGGATGCTGCCAAAGGGGCAGTCAGTCAGAAGTGCCACCAAACTGAGAAGCTGCTGGAGGTTCTTGGCTTTGTTATTCAAACACAGCTGAAAGGACTTGTGAAGGACTATACAGCTCCACTAGATAGCATCACTGCATCCAAAGTACTCAGACCGGTTCATAGAGACCTTGGCTGACAAAACTAGAAAATATGCCAGAGATAAAGTGTGGTTGCTTTGTCCTTTTTAGGTCTGCTCTGTTTGACAGGCCTTCTGGATAAATCATTACCTCTCTGTAACATTCACCACTCACCTTTTGCTTTTGGCCTTTCACATTGTGCCAGTTTGCACCACAGGAACACCTGGGTTCCATAACTCAATTCTTTGCGACCCCAGGGATCATGGCTGGTACATCTGCCTGGTGCTGAAACTAATGTGACCTGTAGCTAAGCATCTCCATCATTTCCTTTTTTTTTCTCTGAAGTCTGCTAAATTACCGCATCTTTATATTTTATTATACTTTCTTCAAATATACTCCCAGCGGGTATGAAGAGGTACACCTGATAGGGATCTCAGGGCTCTGTTCCATGGACTTGGTAAACATCAGTTTTTCACACAGTTGCTATCATAGGAAAAAAATAACATTTCTTTATATCTTATTTTTAGAGTGTAACTACGGGAGAAAATCTATGGTTAATATACAGTTAACCAAATCTGTTTATTAAGTTTTTCCATTCTATTTTTTTGGAACATTGTTCCAGAGAAGCCACTTTTTGCTTTCTATGAGAGATAACAGTACACCGAAAGAAATGTCAGGAACTTCTAGCTTGTGTCTTTCTGCACCTGAAAATGAGAAGAGTGGAGAACAAGATTGAAGTGTTAAGACAAATGTCGTAATGATTTAATTAATACAAGTATTTTTTTCTGTGTATACGTGAGAAAGCAATCAAGGAAGCAACAAGGCAAGCAGGCGGAACTAGGCATACTTCCATGATCAGCATAGATTCAAGAACCATTAAATCTTCTGAAACATATTTTTATAGAAAAATCCAGAGTAGGCTGATGGGAGTCATTCTTCTATCCTCAAATATTCATAGAGCAGCCTAACTGCCACTTTAATGAGTGTTTTACAAAGATATAAGCATTTGAATAAATGATAGAAATATATTTTTATATATTTATGAATAGATTTTTCTCAAATTCTAGTCCTCTGAACTTCATAAACAGAAAAATATCTGCTTAGAGAATAAATTTGCAAGACTATCTTAAAATACATTTATAGAGCACGTGGGACATCTTAAAATAATCAGATATCTTTTTTTATTTTTATTTTTAGAGACATCTCTGGCTAGCAACTGAGGTTATTAAACCAACATCTGTGATCATTACAATTTATGCAGAATAAAGTACAGATCTTGACAGTTTCATTTATGTTCTTAAAGAACAAGCTAATGGGAGTCTTATAATTTAAACTGAAATATGTTAAAATTTGAACCCATAGAATTCAAGAGAGATCTATCCAAGGGAAAATAATATTTTGGATTGAAATAAAACTCCTTGAGCTTTGATTCTTAAGACAGCATGGTTATCTGTAAAGAAATAAGGGATAGTTCTTAACTAATGAGGTTTTACCTGTCAAAAGACAGTTCTTTAAGCACCCAAGGAGAGCTCCACCGTCATGAGATGAGCTGAGTACAGTTCTATAGGAATTAAGCAGGTTTTCATGGAATTTAGATCAGCCAAAGGATTTCTCAGATACAACAGAAAGTTTTGTCGCTGCAGTAGGTGCCCATTAGCAGATCATTCTAGGAACGCCAAAACATTACAGTGACTGCAATGTTTTTAATCAGCACTTTGTTTCACAGATAAAAATAAGGTTGAAAAATAATCATATATTTTCCTAGTGCTAGCATTCAACATGGTAAAATTCAAATTGCACACTACTGCAGGAGCTGGACTGATTAAATAAAAGTAAACAATAAAAAGTATTTATGAAGTAATCCCAAATTGTATCTTAGACAGTGCAATGAGCAGATATTAGCTGACATTCAAATTTAAATCAAAACAAAAGATAAAAGAATTTCTGAATACTTTGTGCTCAGAATAACGATGTATCCATCATTAACTAACTAACTTAACCCCTGAAAGAACAGAGGAAAAATACTGGTGATTTCTAGAGAAAAGTCAAATAAACTATGGTATATCAACCCTAACAACATTAGCGCACTTTCTGCAGTGTAGCCTGGGTACCAAATTCTAGTTACAACACTCATGTGTGCCAACCAACAGTGCCAGAAACTTGATTTGAAAGAAGACTTTCATGATCACACAGAATATCTTTCATTATTTCTTATCATTCACTGCATTAGATTCATATTGTTTAGCAGGATATGAGAATTAAAACCTTTAAGACAGAAACTAAAAATATATTTTATCCACTCATCTTTTCTCAGCTCTACCTGATTCTACTTGTAGGTTCATTTAACAATTTGAACATAATGACATTGATGCATACATATTAATACACTCCACAAGTAAATTTGGTAGGCATTCAAGTATATGATAGCGTTACTATATTCAGTGCTTGCAACAAGCAAATAAGTAATAAACCTAACCTTGAATGCATCAAAACACAACTTTACTTCTCTCTCAACTAGCTCCAACACACCCTCTGCCATATAGCAACCTTCTCATTTTTCCAGCCAGATGCCAAAGACTTGCAGCATTATCTAATCAAGATAAACAAACACCTGCCACAAGTTAGCACCTACCCGATAACAAACTTGCAATGATAAGGCTGCAATCAATTCTCATCAAATGTTGCTCTAAGGTGATTTCCCATTGCTCTGACATCATCTCAGACTGAGATCATGCTGACTTTGAAAACTTGCTTTCAAATGCTGCCCACAAACAGTTATGTTCTGACATTAACCAACACTCAGATTTTGAATTTTGTTCCTGTTATTTTCTACTCAATATTGAATTACTTTCTTTCCATTATATGTAGTTTTCTATGCACTACAGAAATATACTCCACATTCATTCACTGACAAATTTTCATTAGGAAAAATCTTTTTAGGTAAAGAAACAAATCCCTGTTCCTTCACGTGGCCCCTAGCACCACAGTGCTCTGAGTTTCCACAGCTCTCTGTGCTTTCAGAGGGGCCATCAGGAGCTGCTTCACAACACCACCAAAGCAAAGCAGCCTAGCAGTGCTGCACCATAACACACTTGTAATGTTTATGACAAAAAAGAATATTAATCTAGATCTTTACAGTTCTACAAGTTTGAAAGCAGGACTGTATATGCAGACAGCTCTCCTATTAGGATTGAAGAGTTTTTCAGGAAGTTTATAACAAATTTAAACAGGACACTAAGCTTTGAACAAGAACAGGTGGGTTTAGTTTACTGAACTAGTCCGCAGGCATCTTCCCACACCTATCAAAAACCGGACATAACCAACTGTTTGCATTCTGCCTTGCAACAGCTTAACAAGCTGAAGAAATATCACTGCCATTCTTCACAGATGGTGAAGAGAAGGCCTGGAGGTATATGTAAGGTCACACAGCAAGTTAAAATCACTGCAGACTTTGAGTGTCTTAAATTACAGTTTTGTAATGAATCCCCAAGATACATCATCTTAGTTTTTTCACATTTTCTGTAAACAAAACCTAAAATTTTGTATTAGATGCAAAATGCTTATACACTATTATGCAGCATAGGTCCTTATTTCAAGTAAGAAAGTTGTATTACTTTTCAAAACAACAAAAATCTTCCTTTGCTGTTCCTGATTGGATAAAGATTTTTCTTGCAAGACAGTCTGACAGTTTTTCAACTGTATAATAATAATGGATAGAAATCCCAAATAAAGTATAATAGCTCTGAGGAAAATAAAATGATAATATGCAATGAAAGGCTCAAACATAAAGTAATACAGAACAACTCTTTTCAGTACAGATTCAAGGAAGCTGCTACAACTAGAAATGAGAGTGAACTACTTGTTTTGTTACATTGATTTCCTGATAGGAAAAATCATAGAATCATTAAGGTTTGTAAAGACCTCTAAGACCATCCAGTCTAACTGTCCACTTACTATCAATGTTGTTCTTTAAATCACATCCCTGAGTGCTACATCTACTCTTTCCTTAAAGGTCTCCATGTACAGTGACTCCACCACTCCCCTGGGCTACCTTTTCCAACATAACACCACTCTTTCTGAGAAGAAATTCTTCCTTATATCCAATCTGAACCTCTCCTGGCACAACTACAGGCTATTCTCTTTTTTCTTAACAAAAAAATCCCTCAGCCATGATAGAAGTCCAGCAACAAAAACAAAGTTTACATGTAATTTACACCTAAACTGAAAAGTACATTATCTACTGAAACTCCCATAAGTATGTAATTTTCTTCATTAAAAGGCTCCCAAACTATTACCGTGCAATTTGGAAATAAGCTGTCTTGCAGAGGCAGCTGTTTGACTAAGAGGTACAACTGCAGTGAGAGCACCTTGCTCCAGTTTTGCTTCTTAGACCTCACACAACCACAATGCCCTTTCTTCATTTCAGCTATGAAAGAGCAGACTTGGACCAAGATACTGCAGCTGCCATGGGGCAAGCTTCCACCTCTGCTCATTAAAAAGCACCATACCAAAACACATTTGAAGAGCTCCTACCTACACGGCCTAGACATGAACAAACTTCTGTTCATAAAAGGAAAACTTTAAAATTTTGCCGGGCACGAACCCTACTTTTTAACTGTTTCCCTTAATATGTGAATAAAATAATGGTTCTGAATCACTTGGTTATTCCTTACATACTACACTGATGAAAAAACACAAATATGAGAGTTTACCCAAATTGTTAGTAAGATAGAGACCTTGGGAGCAATTTTCCTTGTGTTCCCATCTACATGGATTAGGTATATAATTAAATCAAATATGGAGGCAGGATTCTAAATTCCATAGCTCTGCTTCTCTTAAATCACTGTAGGTATTCATTCTAAAAAAGCCCAGTAAGACACTGTGGTGTGGCTGACTAAACAGTAAATAAAAGACGGAGACCCAGAACTCATGCATTGTTTCTCAACAGCAGGGAGCAATAGCAATCCCAAGGCCAAGAATTCTGTTCCCTCTGCAACACCTGTATGCTTTTCCCATTTGCATTAATGGGAGTTATATGGCCATATCAAGGCAAGAATTGCAATTCAAAGCAGCTAATCAGAAAGACAAAACAGTGCCTTCCAGAAGGACAGCAAAAACTAACTACTTAGCCCATGCTGTGCTCTGAACAAAGATGATCTCTGCATACGTGTTTGTTAAATTTGGAATGATTTTATTGATAAGAATCTGGATTTTTGACTTTGTTACTTCACTGGCTTCATCATCTGAACATTTCAGCAGTCTTGAGGAGAGGCCAGAGTCAGCAGGTCTCCAGCCTCATCCAATATACATTCTGGCAGGCTAAAATCAATACACTAAGAATTGTCTGCCAGCTTTTTTATCCACATTCCCACTTGCTGCTGACTCTGGCCTCTTCCAGAAGTCAACTGCACCTGTCACTGTCTGAAAAATTTGTATTCCTCCAGTTTACAAATTACTTAAACCACCCCTGTAAAATGAAGGGAAGAAGTTCTCCTTCCTGGCCATCCTAGAACCAAGGCCTCCTATGCAAGGAGTAGCTTGGCAGAAGAGCCTGGAGTGGTTTTACAGCTCCATCTGCTCCATCTGTTCTTACTATGCTGACTGCACCCTTAGCCAAAAAGGATGCCGCTCAGCATCCAAACTGCCAGTGTAACTATGTGATCAGCCTGACCAGCCTTGTAAGAAGTACATTCTGGAAGTTTTACACTGCACTGTTGCTATCATGTCTAATACATTTCCCCAAATGTATATACATGTACATACCTATATATACATACGTATAGATAAATAGACATGTGTCTTTACATATACTTTCCCCTCTCAGATTAATAAGAAGCCTAGAAATGACCTAACCTTAAGCTAACTGCTACTACAATGTAAGGCATCTCTAGAGATGGTAACATCTTGTTTCACAAAAATAATTCAAGTGGCACAGATGTTGTTTTTCATAATTCAGATCATCAAGAACCAAATGGTTATTTATAGCTATCAGCCAACAAAGGTGGCCTACACTGTCTCATACGAAGCCAGAGAATTGTTTCCTGAGTCTTCTCCATGCATATTAATAATTCTGCATTGCCTTTAAGAGGTTTATCTATTTGTCCAATAGGCTAGAGCAAAGAACTAAATGAGCAATTCTTGTTCTCCTAAGATTCTGGGATCTTTAAATACGTTTAACGACAAGACTTAAGTTAGCCATTACATGAAACTTCCTACTGTGCACCAAAACAAAGGTCAGACATAAACCTAGTCTTAAATCCCCCTTTTTTACAGTTATTTTTCAAGACGCTCCCTACAAGTTTCACTTCTTATGACCTTATCAGAATTGCCTCCCATCTGAGTAAATTCTGCTTGGTTCCATTGGCAATGTGAATCTAGTATGAAATAATCCTAACTATCTCATTGCATGCAACACCCAACTGCAGAGGAATTAGGCACATAAAAACAAGGATTCTGTAAGGTATTCAAAGCTGGAACTATTTTTACCTCTTGAGATACTTCAAAACAGAAATATTACAAAGTGATGGCATTTCAGTACATTCACGGCTGTGCTCAGTTTTAACAGGATTTAGTAAATGCTCTTTCAGTAGGAAACTCAGCCAAATATTCCATGACATTCTTTCAGATAGTTGAATAATTCCTCTGTGTAATTCAGGTAACAAACAAAAAGGTTGCAGCAGCATGAAAGTTTAAAGCTTATAATCATAGTGTATACAAGTAATGGTATTATATTAGACATCTAGTATTTCTGTCACTAGATTTTCCTAGCCATAAATTAACAATAAATTATACTTCATTATTATTTCTTGGTAACACTGCAATTTTTCTTTTCCAAATCCAAATTAAGTTTATGCATCATACACCACTCACATCTCTTTTATCTAGCCTGGAATGAGTCTGATTTGTTCCATGTCTAGAGTGAGTATTTTTCTCCTAATGCTTCTCCTGGGAATCATTAAGCAAGAAAGATATTATTCCTGTAAAGATCACCTCACTGTACCACTAAAAAACAAATATTGTCAGCTTTTCTTACAGCTCTTGTAAAGAAATGAAAAACAATAATAATAAAATCCTATTACCACTGAAAAATAGAGATTTTTTTTTTTTTCCAACTAATGTATCAGTTTTGAGACTGTTGTTAAAAATAAACAAGTTCAAATCATTTATACCGAAACTGAGACAAATTAAATCAAGGACTTGAAAAAAGTGTTCAGTTATTTAAAAAATCCAAAATTTAAAAGTATTTCTGCCAGACACTCCTTTATGAATTAAAATTTCTTGAAGATCTATTTGGAACATTATAGAAAACACACTCAGCAACTAGGATTGGTTTGCTCTGGATTATCAGTTCTTTGGCTGGGGCTATATTCCGTATGCTTTTAAATAGAAACTCTCTACCTGTACACCTTACATCCTCTTATGAGCATCAAGTAGGGTTTCAGTTTTAATGCTTGGCATTTTCATGACACAGAAATCAGAAACTGAAAGTCCAGACAGCTTGTTTGCTGGGAGGGAGCTGAGAACAAAAAAGTTTAATTCAGTTTCCAGAAGCATTCTCAGAAAGATATGTACAGTGTTTCATACAAAAGCTTCTCTAGGAGGCATCCTGGAGGATGGATTCATGATGACTATCCATTGCCTACTGACTCCATAAATCCTAGTCCTGCAATGAATAAAAATACAAACGATCTCAGCCACTCAAACAGACAGATCACCGGGGGTTGTTTCCCTCCACAGAATTGTTTGGCAGGCAGCTGGGCAGCTCTCTTCCCTGCAGCCTGCTACATCTGCAGGTCTCCTGCCCTTTCTCTAGTTCGGCTGCCAGGTCATCTCTCTTTCCCTTCCAGCTGACAGGCTGCCTCTCCTCTCCTCTCCTCATGCCAAGCTCCCCGCCTCTCACAGAGCTGGCACATCATTTCTGTCTTTTGGTTACAAGCCCTATGCCTCGCTTACTGGGTCTCCTTTGCCCTCACCCATGCTCTCTGTACTCCTTTCTGTCTCCAAGCTTCTCCTGCTTTTGGTAAGCAGGCAGACAGACCACAAGGTGAGGGTGCTTGCACATGGGGCAGGGGTGGCTCCCTTCCCTCTGCACCCCTCAGCTCCCTGCTTCTTGGTCTGAAACAGGAAACGTGCCTGCTTGGAACATCTCAGGGATCCATATAGTTTCCTAGGAGTCCAATCAATGCTGTCACTTTTACCATCTCTATTACCTTTGCCATCCACAGTTGGATTACATCATACATTAAAAGTTTCCCATCATCATCAACAGAGACTGCATTTCTAGGAGCACTCGCAGCCTGCAAATCTATCAGTTGGATGAAGTGCAGTGCAGATTTATGAGGAATAGAATGATAGATTTTGATTAGAAACTTGCAATGAAAAATGTAGATGGAGTGATTAAAATGCTTTGCTGAAACACTTCTTTACAAAAAAGAGGAAAAATAATCCTGAAAAGTCTAAAAGATCTCTACCTGACAAAAATGCTTTGATTTTTTTAATTCAAAGCTTGTTTTAATTTTTTATTATTTACAAACCCAATATTGTGTTCCCTGATCACATTTCTAACTCTGTAGAATGCAAAACAAATTTCAGCCAGTTTAATACTTATGTAAAAATTTGGTTTTTTTAAACACAAACTGACAGCAGTAGCTATTTGTAAAAAGAAACCACACTGAAATGATTTCTATAGCTGTCCAACCATCTTTTTTTTTTTTTTTTATAGACCAGTGAAAATTCATTGCTAGAAAAAGGCCAAATACTTTCTAGTTACACTTTAACCGCAGTCACAGACCTCTGTTGGACCTCAGCTAAAGCAAATGGAAGGAGCAAGAGATTTCCCTGTCCCTCAGCCCCCAGGTTGCATTCCTTAGGTACCATAAAGCTAATGCTCGGCAAGGTATATGACTGCAGTATTCTACAGACTTTTTTTGCTTCTGCCTGGATCACTGAAATAAAATGCCAGTGTGGAATGACCATGGGCCAAATTATTTCACAGACTGGGAGAGATTTTTGGTAATGCTTGCTGTGACCAGACATTATTAATTCATCTGATGTTCACAGTAATGGTGTTAATAATGACAAAATAATGTGTTATTAATGAGGTGGTAATGCTGTATATTCTTCACAGAAATTCCTTTATAATTGGCCAATTAATGTACCATTGCTTTAAATTGTTAATTTGTTTTTAAGAGAAAATGTAACATAAGTTAACAAATTTAGTTTTAAGTACAGCTGAGGCCAGCTATTATCCAATGACCTTCCAAGGCTCTTTTGAGAAGCTTTGCCAACTTATTCAATTACAAAAAGAAAAAGCAGAGTGGTTTCAAAACAATTACAAAAGCTGCCAATAAAATTCATTCAACTCCTCTTACTTCAGAGCAAGGTCAGCAATGAGAGGAAAAGAGTGCCTTTGAAGCCCAGTTTTTAATTTAAGGGGCGTAGGTCTAAATCACAAAACATACTACAGATTAATGTGGGCACCCTGAAACCTCCCCAGTGGAGATGACTTTTGAAGCAATGTGACTTTTACTAAAATACAGATGTTGTGAAGGAATCGAAAATTGGCTTCCCAATTTAGTGGCTTTCTAATACTTCATTTTTTGTAATTTGGGGTTTTGTTTTTGAAATTATTAGAATCGTAGAATTATCCTGGTCCAACTTTTCTGGGTTTGGCTGGATAACAAAAGGAGGAACAAGTTGAATATATAAGAAAATGCAATGACAATTCCCCTCCTACAACATTTATGCTTAAAACAATGTGACTAAAAAAAAAAAAAGACCCTCGTTTAGCAAATTAATTTAATGTGGGTGACCTTGGGAGACTTTCAAGTAAGGAGGTAGTTTCCCACATTAACTTTGGTAGCAACGTTAGCACAACATTTGTGCATAAACCCACAGTACTTACTCCTCCTTCAGTAAAGTTTGGATTTGAACAGAACATTTTATTTTCTATATTATGTCTAAATGAGGTTGAACTTTCTCAGAAAGCATACATTTTAAGACTACCATCTCATTAAATTTACATTACTGTACTACGTTTGGAGTTTTCAGAGTCAGGGAATCACACTGTCCATTGCAGCCTCCAAATGCATGAGCTCTCAATTAGTACATACCCGCTTCCTGGGATCCCAGTGCATCTATGGTGCGCAGCACAGGATGAGTGCAAGCTACACCAACTCATTCTCATAATTCTCTGTGCCCTTGCTCTTATCTGTGGCTCAGAGATGGAGTTACAGCTTCTCTGCTGAACCCACTCCCTTTTGTCGTGCCTTTAGCACTATTCAAAGCACTGAGGGTAACCTCAGATGTTGTTATAGTCATTCCATCATTTCAGAAGGATTATATTGGTCTGAGCAAATTTTTCAAAAATTTCAGTCAGTGAGTACAAACACGTCTACACAGCTAGACATAATTCATGATTCATAATTCTGTTTTCATGAAAATGGACCAAATGATTTTGTGTCCATTCCAAGCAGAGAACAAAAATACTTTCAAATGCTTTCAAAATGTTACTTTTACTTTATGACAAAATCCTTCAGGACTCATCTATAGTAAAGGTCAGTGTGCCAAAGCGGTCTGCCTCTGTAACCACATACCAGCTTTGCTGGGTATGGCACTGTCATCCTGAATAAAGATTTTAGATCAGTGCCAGCCAAGTGTCACATTAAAACTGTTCTTGTGTAACATTCAAAGGTATTTTGAGCTTCAAAATACTAGGAAACCAGTTCAATTTTTCATAAATAGTTTGGAAATTGGGATTTACTATTCCTTCAGAGGAAGCAAGAGGGATAATCCGATGTTTAATTTACCTTTTTTTTTTTTTTTTTTAGTATTTTCTCACCTCGACTTAGATAATGAATTTTAAAAAGAATGGGTTAAAACTACTTGGAAAATTTAGAGGAAGTTCTTTCTACTAACTTTAACTGCAGTTGTAAGATTTTTATTTCTTTTTATGATGTAGTGATCTGAAGTGTCTCTCAAAAGGAAATGACAGGATTCTACATTTGCTTTTCCAGCAAATCTTATAAGCATAGTACACGATACTCTGCCTCTTAAGAAACTTACATTTAGATTTTCCCATAAAAAAGTTGCCTTAGATATAAGAATTTAGCACTATATTAAAATCCTATGTTATTATCTTGTGCTAAGACCTCCCAAATAACACTTATAAAAGTAGCGTTCAAAAAAACATTAAGAAATCTTTCAGTGGAAGTGATGGTATAAGTATACAATGAAATAAATTTAAGTTCTGAACATTAAAGAAGTTCTAGCTACATATTTCTGTTAACCAACTCACTACATAGTCAGTCTAACAAAACATTTAGACATTTTACGTTCATATCTTCAGTGTAATATGAGCCAATTTAGCTGTTTCCTATATTCCTGACAAATATTTGGTAGTAAAATGTTTCTAATGAAATCACTAAGCACAGCAAAACTTTTCTAGTGATGATTTATTATTCTGACATTCATATGCAAAAAAAAAAAAAAAAAGTAATGCAAAATACGTATTCCTTTTACAATAACTTCATTTATAAAAACAGTACAAGTGAAATAATTTTGTTTGAGAACATGCAAGCATTGATTTCATTCCTCAGGCAACACACTTCTCTACATATTTGTCACAATTCAATTTACATCCACCACTAACCGAGTATTAGCACAGCATCTTGAAGCAGCTGGCAGTTCACACTAAAGCCCAACGGGAGAAACTCCAATCTGACTTACAGCGCTACTGCAGGGCAGCACCTGGCAAGGAGGTTTGGTTCCTAGTGAGCAGGCAAGCTCGTCGATGGACTGCAGATGATGCTCACAGTAAAGGGATACTAAAATTCTCTTCTCCTTATCCCGGTCAGAGCTACAGTCAGAGGAATTGTTTCAGTTTTCCTCATGAAATTAAAGTTCCAATGTTCTCAAAGTATTTGCATTCTCCATTTAGTAATAACTTGTCCTACAGACATTAATAAACTAAGAATTCCAACCTGAAAAAAAACACAACCAAGATCTCAAAAATCACATTCTGCAGGGTATTATAGCTCATATCATGCACAACCTCATCTACAAAATCCATTGCAAACTACACTAAGCACTTTTATTTTAAAGAATGTTGCTCTTTCTATAATCCAAAGTGTCTTCACTTGTATAAATCAAATCAGAATGCTATTTTAAAGGCTCTCCAGTCTTTAATTTCCTCTGTGTTTTAATGGCCACATAACTTCATTTGGGCCTGAATACTGCTCTTATCTCATAAGATGCAGAAGCAGCCACACTGCTATCACAATCCTGTCTTATTTTTTTTTTTTTTTTCCCCAACTAAGCACTGAAATCAGCTGTGCAGGCATTCTATACATTCTAAACAGACTTTGCGTTATAAAAATAATATATAATGAACTCTTTCCCAAGCAGTTCACAGAGCAGTGCTCTAATCACAGAAAACACACAAGCAGCCATTTAATTGTAACTTTACAGAGGATTCAAAACATGCTCTCTAATGGAAAGCAATTCCATCTCATCACATTCTGAGTTTAGCCACTTGGTCCAAGCTGGTTTTGGTTTGCTTATATGTATAGCAAATATACAGAACAAAAGATTTTCTGTTTTCCTGCTTTACAGAGATACTGGGAGCAGAAAGAGAGAGCTGGGCAGAAAAGAGGTGTGGAGGAAGAATACAGTCTGCCCAAGTTCAACCATCCCAACAGCGTGGCACACCATGGCCAAAGAACTACCTGTTATTTCAAGGATATTTGTGCAATTAAAAGCAAGAAGCAAACAAACTATGGAAAGAGAAAACAAAATATGCAAATAATTTCCAAGAAGCAAGCAAATTCAATATTCATCTCTTCATATATGATTTCCTATCTATTTCTAGAAGAATATAAAAATTTTGGAGCTGCAACTCAATTGCTCTTAAAAAACAACAACAACAACAGAAAAATATACAGTTAGCTACATTCCTTAAAAGAAATTCTCACTTCAAAACTGCTGCAAGAATAGTAGGAAGTGATCAGCATTCTCAAAAAAAAAAAAAAAAAAAAGAAAACAACAAACAAACGACAAGCAATTGCCATCAGCCCCATCTCCCTCCAAAAAACCACCTTTCAGCTTAGATAAACCTAGAAAATTACTTCAGTGTTTTACAGAAAATACAGCCTAGAGCTATGATTTTGCTCAGGTACCTCTGGTCACTTTTTTTTTTATATATTTACTTTGTATTCAAACTGACTGCTACAAAAGGGAATAGAGAATGGAAATTAAGTCCATTACATACATTTAAAACACTAAACGTAACATTAAGGCAATGGTTTTCTTCATAAGTAAAAAATCTTGATGCATTAAAAAGTTTACTAGCTTCAGTAACAACAAAATTACCACTAATGTATGAAAACTGTGTTAGTGCCTGCAAACCTTTGTCATAAATTATACATGTGAATATGGAAATGCTAATGAACAAAGAATTTCATTTACAAATGATTAGTACAGATTCAGCAGTCACTACAGTTATGCCAGTATAATTTATTTTCTTGTAGAACATGCTGTTTGCCAAGTTTAGGCCATTTATTTCTATACTGCTGAGTATCAACATCTTTGACTTGAATGTCACGTTATCTTTTTATCCAAATAAATGTTCATTTTCTTTTTAGGTCTTAGTTAAATAAAGTCCTTAGGTTCAGACAAGTTTTTTATTAAAAATTTTGTAGGATGGGTGCAATAAAAATGATACCCATTTATACAGAAAGAATTGCTGAAATTACTCTGGTTTCTGAGACTTTTACTAATATATTTAGGAATATACATATAATGTTGCCCTTCAGCAGAGCTTGTCACAGACTTCTGTATTCAGTCCACACCAATTTTTTTTTTTTTTTTTTTTTTTTTTATTACTACAGAAGACTTTTCTTTGGGATTAGACTTCCTTGGGGAAAACTTAGTCAGCGTTTCAAAAGCATCCTACAGCCCCAAGAAAGGCAAGAAACAGTGCTAGGCTTCACCATTGTGTTCTTTCATGCAAAGATTCATGTTAGTTGAAAAAAATATATCAATAATGTCTTTTTAAAATAGATCCAAACAGAAATTGAAATATGACATTCTAAGTATAAAATCGTATTGCAGAAATCATTTCAGTGTGTCTCATTAAATAGAATGTGAATCTTCTGTGAGTTAGGTAGCGGTGGTGATATTTTTGGAAATTTTTTAGAAGAACTTGCAGTAGAAGCAATATTTTCTTTTACATGCAAATTTCATATTTTCTGTTAAATTTTTTAAAATATTCAAGACTTGAAATTTTCAGCACCATGATTCATCATGTAGATACAAAAAGAAACTTTTGTCCTTCTGTCTGAGGTTTTCACAGAGTAGAAGACTTACATCTGAAGTTTGAACTAAGCTAATAAAAACATTTCCAGGCCTGAAAACCCTGAAGAGGTAGACCATAGACCACTGCTTCTATTATTTTAGCCTGAAGAACAGGCCACACAACATCACAGTACTTCAGCTGCCTAAAAATCAGATTGTCAACAGACAACAAAAAGAGGCTCTAGGTTGTGGAAAAGAGCCTTCCTTTAAACCTGGATCAGACAATGATTCTAATTGCATAATCTACCCAGATCAAATACATACATAATGTGTAAAGCACATTTGCCTTTGACAGCTTTATTTGTTCATTAAACATTTATGTTAAATGGCTTTTAGCATTGCAGTCCATGATATTCATCTAAACTTGGCTAGAAAATTAACAGATTAAGTAGTTCCTCGGATTTTTAACAAGTAGATGTGATAAAATCTGACCTAAATCGTCAGAATTTTAAGTGTGCTTTTGCTAACATTAATCACCTGTTTGTTTGTTTTGAGGTACGGCTTCTATCTCTGATAACTCGTAAGAGAAAATTGATTATAATCACTCAGCCTAAAAACAGATTTCTTTTATAGACAAGTCAAGTACATGACTATTGGGAAGGGTTTAGCTATCAAATTAACATTGTAACTTACTTGGAAACTATTTCCTACCAAGTAGTATAGGGCAAGATTTCCAGGAAACAAATGCTATAAATAGTACTTTAAATAGCACTTTAAAACAATTATTCATACACTTGTATTCTCTTGTTCTATTAGCTAAATGCATCTATGGAAAATCTAGCTAAGTGTAGGAGCAGAGAGGATGTGAATAAATTCCTATTATTTGGTGCTCTGAAAAACCCAAAATTACCATAGCAAAGTCTTAAAAAGTGTAACAGTTTTATGTACTGGGCTTTTCAGTTCTTTGCTATACTAGATAGCATCAAGGAGTTCCTCAAACAGACATTTTAATGATGTACATGCAATAGGTGTACCTGGAAACTAGAAAAATCCAAAATGGCAACTGCAGGCTGTGCAGAAGGATAAAGAACGATGTAACTGGTTCTAGCGGTAATATTCCAAAGATATCTATTAATTAAGCTCCTCTTGCTTTTCAGATATATTTTGAAGACTATGTTAAAGTGTTTAAGTGAGAATAGTATCTCATTTCAAGTAGGTAATTTCAAAGATCTGTTTACTTAATGGTATGTTTATATGTAAACAATGAGCATCTAAATTAAGAAATAGTATTAGATATGGCAGCTTTAAGGTAACTTTACGTTCGAGAGAAGTTTTCTAAGGTAACAAAATTTATTTCAAAAGTGGACTGTTATTTTATCCTTTATTTTGCAGTAGTGTGCATAAATTGCTTATGAATTTGCTGTCTCTACAGGCACCAATCACCAGTATCTCATTGTACTGCAACACAGTAAATAATATAGAAGTGTTTTTAAGGGAAATAGGTCTTTTTTCCAAACAGCTAATACAGAAACATAAAAGCAGGTGTAGGTAGCAAAAAGTCTGTAGCTTACAATGCCTACAAACCTTGCTGACTTGCCCCAGTATAAAATTGCATTATGCTCACAAACTACAACTACATGGTTAGCAATTTCACTAATAAATATTCAGAAGACAAAACCAAGTATGCTTATGGCCCAATTTATCAGAAAGACAAATAATGAAAGCTCTAATATTTTGTTTCCTATGACAGCATTTCATCCACAAAAGTTATCTGCCAGTCTTCCTCTCTGGAAAACTACATCTTAACTTCAGCCATATATACCCATACAATCTTTGATTTTGTTAGCAAACAACAAAAGTAATTTAGTTTGATTCACATAAAAACAACACAGTTAATTACTTACATTGAAGAACAATTCCTTTTCCTTGCTCCCTTACAAATAAATGCCAATGAAGTTATGAGGCTTCCCTAATGGCATACAAAAGCTAAAAATTCGATTATGATGCTAATAATTTCACAAAAATTGACAGTAGCTCAATAGGGTTCTGCCATTTCTAGGTTTCTTTCCACCACTACTGAGAACTGGCTTTGCCACAAGTCTGTAATGTTCAACATCCCCAAGCCTTCTTACTTGAAGTCTTTACCTCTTCAGCTAGCTCATCAGTCATACATACTCTTTTTTTTTCTGCTTTTGACAACTAATTTAAACATATCGGAGCAATTGTCTGTACTTCTGGACAAGCTGAGCATCTCTGTATGTAGAGAAGTGCTTCTTTTGATACAGAGAACATTGTTTTGTAGTAGCGGAGAATTTATTAAATGCTCTTCAAAAGGGAAAAAGACAGCAGAGAAGAGAATGACACATCAGAAGCCTTCAAGAAATGCATTGTAGTTGATGGATTTCTGGTTTGAATAAGTTTCCAGCTAATACTGGTGAGCCTGACCTAAATGAAATGGACAAGACTGAACAAGCTATCATACTCACAGCTACAAGATTGACAGAAAGTATGTTTTCCTCTTTTCCTTCTCCCCTAGCAATCATACACCTTTGCTTTCCCTCTATGACAGAATGCAGATGGATGATTAGCTGTGCAGAGTGCAAATATCAGGCTGGCATTTCAAAAAACATGGGTTATTCTGAAGAAGCTTGAAAATCCTCCCAAAAATACTGATAAGTTTGCTCTTCACCTTCTTCATATAAAAAGACATCCAGAATGACAGAACTGAACTAATGAATGCAATGTGAACTGGCTAGCCAGGTATTCTGGCACATTTGCCAAACTTCTAATATTTTAGTTCATGTATTTTAAATTTTTCACTTCCTGGTGGAGCTTTTGACTCTTTGTCAGCAACAAAGCAGATAGAACAATGTTTATGACTGTATCAGATTTATTACCATAGAACATGTTAATATTATTATGATACGTAGTTAATTCATTTGAATTTCTGGTGCTGATATGGGATTGCCTGAGAAAGCAACCTTTTGAAGGTTTGCATGAGATTCTGAGGTGCCGCTGCCTTCATTTCCATCACAGAAAACTTATCTGGAAGTATATTTTCAATTAATTATCTGGGGCAACATCACAGCTGCTGCTCCTCAATTTTTCATCTGTATATGTATTTCATCAACATTAACAGCTGCAAACTGCATATAGAAATTAAGAATAAGAAGCAGCTTTTAGAAGAAAACGATTTCATTTTTATCATTTTGCTAAGTAGGGCTGTGAAAAAAATCGCTGCTGTCTGTTGCAAGAATCAGAATCAGCCTGTTTTGTTTATATAATAAAATGTGGCCTTATTAGTACTACATTAGGCTTAGAAAAAGACGACTTGAATGTGTTACTGTCTGGTAACAATTTCAGTATCTGTACCCATCCTTCCTACAGTTTTGCACATGGCAAAACTACAGCACTATCAATACTGCACTGTCTATACTAATCTAATTATCAGAAAACCCTGTACGTTTTTTTCCATCTCCTTTTGTTTTTTTTTTTCTAGTACTAGATTTTTTTTTACTAGCAAGTTTTTAAAATTATCATATTTTGGAAGAAAAAAAAAAACAACAATGAACCAACAGGAGAGAGATGCTGTAAACCCAGAAACTTTGCTGCTTCCTGTATGGTGAGGGTGATGAGGGAGCTACAGCAGTATGCTTGAATTAAAGAATACTTACAAAGCACCAGCTACATTTATTGGCAGGGTTACGATCTCCAGTAAGAGATTTATCAATTCTCTTATGTGAATAGTTCCAGTAGGAGATGCATGGATATATAAAAACTTTAAAATATGTTATTTTTAAGGAATGAAAATAAAAGTTAAATTAGTTTTCTTTTCTTAAAAATCAATCTTTCTCAACAGTTGAATTAAGTGAAATAAAGGTAAGAAATGAACTGCTAAAATGTTTCACATCCTCTCTGCTCTATAAGTAGTTTAATGAACCTGAAGAATTTGAATCTTTTTATTTTTCTAAAAAAGTTAGCTAATGTTTAGTTTTTACTTTTTCATACTATGGCCAAAAGAGCCTAAAAAATTCCAAATGTAAACTTGGAGCAATCATCAGATTTTATTAACTGTCAGAATTATCTTCTGGAGAGCAATCACAAAACTATTGAATATTTTACTTTTCTCATTTGTGATCTTTTCTTCCATCTCACTGGAAGACAATCCACTGAATAAATCATTCAGAGTTCAATTCTGCATATTCAGCTTCTACTGAATACACTGTAAGAGCATCTTGGAGGGTCTTGCTTCTTATCATCAACTTCATTTCTACTACAGCCTTCAGCATCAAATTCCTTCCAAACTACTTACTAAATTTTCAAATTTCTTTTGAACTTCATGTTTATATCTGGTTGTTTTTTTTCTTTTATAGTGCTGCTTCCTGATCACCTGATATACAGGTTGATAGAGCATGCAACAAGGAAGCAAAATCACATGAAAAGAAGAGTAATTGAAATTTTATTCTGAAAATGGTTTCATGGCAGATTACTTCCTGAGTCTTTTTCTCATTTGTGATAGTCAAGAAAGTATAGCTGCAGGGAACACGTAATCTAATTGTCTGTATCACAGGAGTTAGGATTACATCTAATCCCATTTTCTCTGATCACAGTAGAGTGTGGACACCATACTCAGGTAATCCCTGATGAAGGCCTGAGTGGAAGGGAAAGTGCTCTCCTTGGCACCAGGATACCTCTCCACACCATGCCATCTGGTTTAAGGCAGCAGCCTTCTCTAAGACCAAATATCAGCTGTGAAAGCCACAAACGGTTTTGATCAAACTGAAAATATCTTTACAAAAGTCTCTTTGTACCTTAAGTGAGTTGGCATGGCTCCATCAGTTTGCTGCCAATGAATCTCTTTGCCCTAACGCAAATGGCAAATCCGGGATAGTTCATTATGTAAAGGAGATGTCTCCAGGCAGCACCGCTGCCCGTCACATCTACATAGCTGTCAAGGAATAGAGGCTGGACCTAGATTCACTTGAGAGCAACCAGTGTACCCTAGAACAGGTACACTACCTAGGATACTGTTCATTGTGTTTTTCTAGCTGATGCCATTTGCTGTGTGACAACTCTTCTCATTTCCATATCTTTTCCTTTTATATTTACAAACAGGTTTTAGCAACATAAACAACCAAAAAAAAAAACCAAAACAACCAAAAAAAAAACAACCACCAAGGAATGTACTGGGACATAGCCTGACTTTTTTTTTTTTTTTTTTTTTTTTTTTTTTTTTTACAAATACATGAATCAACTTCACAATGCTCTAAAATTATTTAGTAATTCTCACTATTTCATCTAATTTTACAGAGCTTATTATCTTTATTTCCTCATTTTGGAAGGATGAAAATGGTTGATTTTTCAATTCATTCTGTAAGGATATCTGAAACAGTCCAGGAAGATATTCTAATGAATACAACAATGAATATATCTTATTATTATTTTAATAAAAGTATAAAAACTATAAAAATGAAAAATATATTTCATTCTGAGAAAACAAAGAACAACAAAAAACATTAATTTCTGAAGAGTCTATTTCTAAAGATTAATTCAGGAGTTTAATTTTGCATTTATTTTTCATAACGGGAAAATGAGAGAAACCACTGCTCTGCATCTACTGATAAGTGATTCTATTTATGGAATGAAGGAGTTGCCTGTAGACTTATCAACATAGAAAATCATGCAGAAAATACCACAAGCATAATGAACGCATGAAATACACCACTGCCATTTTGGTATGTTACTTTGCTTTTATAGGAAACTAGATACCATGTACTTTAGTTAAACGTAAAGTAGATTTAGAGATGTAATTTTCAGATTGCCAAAGTTCATTAACCTGATGTCAAGTTAATGTATGGAACTGTACCTTTGAGGTAGGATGAGCTGTAAAATAAGTAAGAAACATTAAGCCAAAATATCTGATTAACTGTTCATTATGTACAAATAAACTACCAAGACAACTGTAACCTGACTGAACTATTTAGTAAATTACAAACTCCAGTAAAAACAATAAAAATAATCTGAGAGACGTGAGATCCTACAGGTTCTATTGAAA
Organism: Phasianus colchicus; assembly: GCF_987193195.1. NCBI lineage: Eukaryota > Metazoa > Chordata > Aves > Galliformes > Phasianidae > Phasianus > Phasianus colchicus. Next base: position 12,793,267 of record NC_143449.1, read on the forward strand.
AATAAATCCTTGTTTAATATCTTCACTGCAGCATTACAGTGTTGGAAGTCCAGTTACTCTGTTTCATTCTTTTAGCTTTCAAGAGAAAAAGAAGCTGTGCAGAGCCTCAATGACTAATGTTCCTTCTAGCAAAGTATACATCAGTCCTACATTGCCTCACAACATGACTGAAGTCACTCGATTGTGTTCCTACTTTCTTTACAACTCCTTTCCAAGGGTTTATGGCTTTCTCTTTCTTTATAGATATCTTGAGCCCAGCCTATTTTTTCAGCATTAAATAAATAGTGCTTATTTATACTTCAATGCTGAGATGATATTTAGCTGCCTGCTATATATAATTAATTTGAAACTGAATAAAGATGTTGAAAAAATGAGCATACAGCTGTCCAGCTACATAATTAAGAATTTCTTGACTCCTTATGGAAGACTAAAACACTTTCCTGAATGCTGCTTTAAGATGAACACATAGCATAACTGAACTAACACCAGCTCCTGATCTCTACCAGTATGAAGTTGAACTGCTTTTACACTCTTAAACCACATTTGCATCAACCTTTTCCTTTTTCTGTCTCTCTTCCTTTTGTAGGTTCCTATTATTATATTGAGATAACAGAGCCTCATTTATCTCCTGTCACTTTACCTGGCTCATTTGCAGATTATTCTTCTTAGCCTAATTGGCCTTTTCTCTTTCTAACCATAATGGGCGGAAAGTAATAGCAGAGTAACTCAAGAGCAGGCTAACCCATCAGCCTTCACAGTTATACACGGCTGGTTTAAGAGACTTACAGGTAGACTCCCACAGAATCAGACTGATAAAAATATACTGCAGAGTGACTGATTTTTTTTTTTTTTTTTTTAATTGAAGAATATAGTGCACCATATATTTTTACTAAAACGATTTTACAGTAACAACTTTAATTAAAGTTATCAGTAATGAAATGTCACTGAGTCTTGAATAAAAGCTGTAGAGATGAAGATTATCTGGCAGACGTTAGAACAACTAGAACTGATAAAAATAATGGTAAAGATATTCTTCTCTCACCCAATGACCTTTATAATTCCTCACTCTGTAGAAACGAAATGGCATCTACTATCCTTTGAAGAGGAGATAAATTAAAAAAAAAATTAAATGCTGATGCAAAAAAATCTTGGAGTAATTGCAGACTGATAACCTACATTTGTTTTCCAAGATCTCTGATAAAGAAATTCATTGTACGTACATGTAACAAACCATCTGAAGAAGCTTACAAGATGATAGTTTACTTCTAAATATAGTTTCCTGTCAATAGTTTATATTTAACAAATCTTATTCCATTGACCTACAGCATTTCATCATTGCTTTCAAAGTAAAATTGATCCGGTATCAACAGCATCACTTACAAATAATGATGTGCTAATAGATACAGAAAATTAAAACTAAGAGGACATATTAATCCATATAGCTTTTCATTGCATTGGTCTTTTGTTAATCTTTGATTTTACAGAACTAACAGCCACTGTAAGGCAAGTAATACACTCTGATATTTAACATCTTGAGAATAGGCATTTCCATCAGCATGTTTTCAAGACAGAAATCTAACATACACAAAAATACCACTGTTCATCAACACATGGCACAGGAACGTAAAGCTGGGATTTTTCCTTAATATTTATACAGAAAGCAAAACACAATTTTTCATCTTTAGAATAATGTTTGCGATATGGATACAAAGCAGAGCTACACATTTAAAAATTATGTTACATTCCCTTTTAGAATAAATAAGGAAAAGAGTAGAAAACAAGCTACTCTGCAGTAGAAGTAAGATTACTTTCATTGCTTTACAGGTTTGTGGTCTGTGGTACACTCATTCATGAATTGAAAAAATAAAATCTACCATTAATACATAATCTTCATCAATAAATTTCAGAGCATCTTACAATGGAAACAGCTACTTTAATTTCCAGTTTGTTACCAGGAAACAGAGACTTACAAAGGCAAAGCAACTTGCCCAACATCCACAACAATTTCAACAAAATATGTATGATTATGAGACTGTGGAAGTAGCCAGTAGTTCATGGGGTATCTCAAGTACCCTGAGCCAAACTACCAGAACAAAGCAGCCTAATTTTAATTAGCATGATTACAATGCAGAAGATCCAGTTGATTTTTCCTCCAAATTTCAAGATTTTTTTCTCTCCCTCTAGGGTTCCAAGATTGTTTACTTACAGATGTGAATTAGCATTAATACAGCAACTGCAGTTCTCATAAATCATTAGAATTTACAGCTGCAGATCAAAATTAGTTGAAACATATGCATAACATCATGCTCATGTGAGGACAAAAAGAAACAGCCTAACTGCACTAACTGTATTTGGGAAAGTAACTAACTATAGTAACTGATCTAATGTAAAAAGGAAGCAAGAATATTCAGATATAAATGGAGCGCATAGAACAGACCAGGCAGCAGTGGCAATATGCTGAGGAGCAAGGAACGCGTACAGTACTGAACTGTGCTTGCCACTTCAGAAATGTGGATGGTGTGGGAGGGATGCTGTGTGGTGGTGGGATAATAGACTGGTTTGGAACCTATTATTTGATCCTTCCTGTCACAGTGAAGACTGGTGCTTAGTGAAAGCATCCTGTCTGTCTCCCGGTCCATGCCTTCTTCTTGAGAAAGCAAGCTAGATCAACTGGCTCTGAACTGACTGTTTATTATTCATTAATAAATTGCAAACATTATTTCAGGCCTAAGAGTAGAAAGATGAGGTAAAACAGAAAGAGAAGCAAAAGCAGCATGACTTAGTTTTGTTAAAAATGCCATAAAGTTTATATAATAACATAATGTAAATATGCACGCTGAAGTCAGTTTTCAGTGCTATAAATTGTCGTATATTCCCCAGAGATACCATGCAACTGCAAATAGGAAGCAGAAAATCTTTATGACTGTGAATGTCAGAGCTAGAGGCACTGCCCAATTAAGAATGGAAGTAAATCTCTCCATCACACACTCTACCTATTAAGATGCAGTTCACACTGTGGATGTGTCTGAGAAGTTTGCAGTCTGTGAAAGCAAAGGTGAAGGTCAAGGAGTAAGCCACAAAACCCTTGGCTATCTGCAGAGTCCGCAATCAAGATGTGTGGAGTTGATACGTTCTCATACTATTCCCAGAAATGATGCTTTTTACTTCCCATAAGTGTGGTCACTGCATTGCTGATCATCAGGGCTTTGTAGTACAGTGTCGTGAGGTGATTTATAAAACCCAAGTTTTCGAGGCAGTTCATCAGGGAATTGAAGCAGCTAAGATGTTGATTATCACTAGACTAGAAGCAGATCTGACAGGCAAAATACAAGCCTTCCTCAAGAAACTTTTTGCTCAGAGTTATCTGCTATAAACATCTTCGGCTCATCTGTAGTCAAGCACAGTACTGGCATATCTTGTCTAGATTTCATATTCCCTTGCTAAGCCACCTTCCTATCATGCTCTTTCATCTTTCAGGCACTCCTGGGCTAGAAAGGATTCTTGCCTTCGCAATAAATATCAACAGTATTTTTCAGTTAAAAGTTAGTCAAAATGTGATTTGTACATATGTTCAGCATTTAGTTCCTTTTCTGCTAGAAGCATTCCCTTGTAGCACATTGTTTTGGCATAGACATCTTCACCCCTCCCCATTAAACACTGAAAGTTTCAAGCAATTATTTGAACACATTATTTTTTTGTTGTTGTTGTTTGTTTTTTAATTTAAGTAAAGCTTTGATCTCGAAGAAGTGAGTAACTTAGATGACTCATAAAATATATTCATATGATAGAAATCATGCTAATTTCAGCCAGGACAGAAATAATAAAACCTTTAGCAGTGAAGGGAAAAACAGTTTAGAGAAGTCACCTGTCCACTCCATGGTCAGTCACATTTACATGACTACTACCACAAAGACCACCACACAACAGACAACACTAAATAAATAAGTGCACAAATGAATAAATAAAAGAAACCACCTTTATGCCCGAAGTCAGAAGGAAGGCTGGCCAGGGCTAGCCACAGAAGCACAGCAGCTGCCATCCAAGTGGCAGCAAGATTTTAGTGCTCAGTAGGGGAGCACAGACTTGCAGCCCACAAACAACACACTGGATCAAACCTCAAAGCATTTGTTATTTCTCCAACCACCTTAATTTTAAGAAGAACTCAGCCTTATGTGCACTCAAAATGCAAGACAGTATTCACATACAAACTCCAGGACCAAGTCCCCTGGTTACCACTCAGAGCTTCTTTTTGCTAATAATTCCATTGATTTCAGCAAGCCCAGGGCTAAGTAAAAATAAACAAACAAAAAGATCTCTGTGAAGAGAGTCCAGTCCTATATACCGATTGAGAACTTCAGTAACAGCAAAAACATTTATGTTGTGGACCTCTTACACAAATGGAAAGCCAGCCTCCACTGACAGTTATCATTTCTCTTTTTTGGTTTCTAATACTGGTTTTAAATTCTGCAACTCATACTGCTTTGGTTCTGGTCCACTTTTCTGTTTCACAGTCTCCATCTTCAACCTCCTTATTCACATAACAGTGAGCTAGAGGTGGGTGTGTGGATGAATAACAATTCTACATGCTACTGCTCTTACACTACTCCACTTACCAGCACCAATGGTACTTTTTATAGCATTTAATCAGGTGCAGCCTGACCAGCTGAATAAAAATAATGTTTCAAAGCAGTTCATTTGCCTTTTAGCACTGACAGAAACAACTTTGAACTGGTAGGCTGAAGGGCAAATGCACTGCTTCTATTTGACAATAGCTTTGTTTGAATGGGAATTTTAGTTACAGTTTCTTTCCTCCTGTGGTACCACCTATTTTCCTGTAGACCAAACATGAGATTTTGGGGACTACCCCCAGTGAAAAGGATAGTAAATACTGTGTTTCACCATGTTTCCACTCTTTTGCTCAAGCATGCAGCAAAGCAGAGTACAGACTGTTTGAGTATCTGATGATCGTTTCCAGCACATTCTCACCAGACTCAATGTGTTATCACTTGAAAATGGCAAAGATTCTGGTTGTTTGTAAAGTTTATATCCAGAATGGGGAGGAATACTAATGAGGCAACACAAGTTCACACTTATCTAAGTAGTTGAAAATATTTGAAAAATAATCTTCGTGGCTAAATATAAGTGGCAAAGAGGCAGCGTGGTTTTTGCAGAAAGAAATGTAAGAGTGCTTTTCAAAAAGCTAGTTTCACTGTAAATAAAGTTCATACACAGGTCCGGGTTCTTAAAAAAAATGCTTTCTACTTAAGAATTAAGTTCATTTTACCATTAGGTGAAATAGCAGCTTCCCTAACGTACCAATAACCTCATGGACAGCAGAACAAACATTATGGGAATTAACGGGGATTAAAAATTGAATGAGAAATTCAGTGATATTCCACAGAAATTCATGCTGGAGCCCTTGTTCTTTTCTATATTCGTAAACAGCTTCAAAAGAATGGAGAACAATGTGACAAAACTGGCTGAAAGCAGAAAAGAGCTGAAGCTTCTTCAACATGGATAAGAAGAGAGTCAACTTTATAATTCAGTATACCCTGTAGCACAAGACCCATACGGTGTGCAGTGAAAGTTTGTGGCAGAAGCTGTAAAATAAAGAGCACAGACGTAAATCCAACTTTTCCAGTGCTACTCAGAAACAATGAAATACATTCCAAAAGGGCAAGTTAGATGTTAATGTGTAAAATATTAAAAACTTCAGAAAATGTATAAGAATTCTCAAGGGCTATTAAAAAATAAGTTTAGATATAGTATTCTACTTAAGAAGTCCTTAACACTGCAGATGAAAACAGGAAAGGCTATTTCTAGAGAAATACCAATATGCTTGCTCTGTTTTTACTCTCTTTCTTCAAGTGTTTTCTACTGCCTGTTGTCTTTGCTGATTTCTCCAGGGTCAGCTGGACCCTTGGTCTGATCTATTGCAGACATTCTTGTGCTCATGGAGCTCTGTGCTTTGCATGCAGTCAGACAGTTTCACCTAGGAATAGGCAGACACTGAACAATGCAGTTTTCCATTTTCCCTCGCAACCACTCCACTAAAAATGTGAGCCTAAAGCTACTCATCTTCTGTTGTGCACAGAATGAAAATACGATAAGAGAGAAGTAAGGTGGAGACTAATGATAGTCAAGGGACACTGTGCAAGTCAGTCTGTACAAAGGGTATAGAAAAGCAAATAGTATGAAGTAAATATAAAAATAAAGCACCAAGTCCCACCAAAAATACCACTCCCACTCTCCCACAACACCCTTATCTATTTTCTGTAATTAAAGCTATTACTAGATAAAGAATTTTAGAAGAAACTTAGGTACAATTTATATTTTCTGGGCTTCATTCAAAATATAAATTTATGAAGAATAGCACCTGGAGATAACAAGCACGCTTGTGTTGTGCAAGGCCCTGTAAGTGAGGTGTGATGGAGATAAACTGACTTTTACAACTTTTCCAGGAAAGCTGGAAAATTAATGGAGACCACTTTAGCTCTAAGATAGTTTCTCCCAAATGCCAGACTAAATTAACTTACATAATAGACCCACACTGCTATTGTTAGCTTACTTCCAGAACTCAGGCTTCCTCATTTAAAGCTAGCTTGCATATCTAGACCACAGCGCAATTTCTCTACAGACATACCTTTCAAATATAGGGCTTCTCTCCTCACTATATAACACCATTAAGACCCTCCAGGATGCGTTTTACCAGCCTGTTAATCCAAACACCAGCAGCCTCAGATATCATACAACACCTTGAGGTATATGTTAATTGACCAATAAAACACACCTGTAGCATATTAATGTTATAATAAAACACTCTACATATTCAGTAAATTTTGTGTTATCAGTTCTCCATCAATTATTTATTAAGAACTATCGTAATAAATAATCTGCTGAGCAAGGAGCAATAACATTAGGAAGAAACAGTAGGAAATGCATTTTATCACCTTCTCTACAGTTCCAGCCTCTGTAGCATGCTGCATATTTATAAGTGCTTGAAGTAAAGTAAGATTGAACTCTTCAGCTCTAAATCTTCATACTCTATTCACAAAGAGATTGCTTTGTTGAAAATAACAAAAGAATAGGCTTTCTTATACGTATTTTCTTGCATCAGGTTCTCCTAATCCTAATATTAGTAATTCCCTTTTCTATAGAATTGGTAGTTTCATCTGCTGTGAGTGCTCGTTAGCCGACACAGTATTAGCTAACAGAAATATTTCCACTAAAAAGAAACTGTAAGCCTCTTTGAGACTAAAATGGATTTTTAAATTTCAGTAGAGAATATTTGCAATATCTCCAAATAAAATTAGCATATAACTAAAATGAGGATGTTCTGTCAGCATAAAAAATAAAAATAAAATATGAACTTCATTGATCTTGTAATGCTGGACCTACCAGGGACTTAGACAGTAAAAGTCATGCAGCTTCTAAAGCATGTACTGAATGAGCGACTACAGAAAGACTCAGCAGTAAAATGCTGAAATGCTTAAACATTGAATACAAGACTGTAATTAAAGTGAGAACTTTGGACACAATGTTCTCAACTAGCGTAAGCTGCCCTAATATCAACAATTACATTGATTTAACTTCAACTTTCAAAAGTCCAATAGCAAAGAATTTGTTAAAAAAGAACAACAACAAAACCAACTACAACTACAACAAAAGATAAACAATCACAGGATGATTGCATTTGTGACATCCATCATATATTCGCTTTGTTTGCGAGAACAGAAAGATGTCAGATTCTTCTTTAGCATCTGTCACAGTGAAGATGCTGGATGAGAAAACCTGGGAGATAAAGCAGATGAAGATGAAGCATTATAGCTACTTCTTTGAACTGAGGAAGAACTGAATAGCCAGCATAGACTCTTCTAATACATACGACTGACAACTTTTAAGTGCTCAGGATAGCTGTCAATCATTTATCACACAAGAGAAACAATGCAATAATCCTACCTAAATGACCATAGAATTGTAGAATCCTTTCAGTTGAAAGGGACCTCTGAGGGCCATCTAGTCCAACTCCCCTGCAATGAATGGGGATGCCACAGCTAGTTCAGGTTGCCCAGGGTCTAATCCAGCCTCACCTTGAAATTCTCAAAGGATGGGGCATCAAACACATCTCCGGGTTAACCCATGCCAGTGCCTCAGTGTAAAACATTTTTTCCTTATATCCAACCTAAATTTGACCTCTTTGAGCTTGAAGCCACTTTCCCTTCTTCTGTTGCCACAGACCCTACTAAAGAGTCTGCCTCCTTCTTTCCTGTAACTACCCTTTAGTTACTGAAAGGCTGCTATCAGGTCACCTCAGAGCCTTCTCTTCTCTAGACTGAAGAGCCATACAAAAGCAGATGGGGAAGGTGGTCTTTGGGCTTTACTTGTTCTAACAGTATTCCATAATACTACTCAATAAATAAAAGCTCAATCATAATATACATTTGCTATGAACTAAGAGTGTCACTGCATGCATAACTGCTTATTTGCACTCTGATTTACTTTTTAATCAGTACATTGCTGAAGAAGAGTTGTACTTAGAAAAGAAGCAATTTTAGGTTTGGAACAAATACATACATAATAACTGAAATTAAAGTTTCCAAACCAGGGATAAATTAAATAAGGATTTGTAAAACAAAACAAAAGAGCAAAGAAACCAAAAGGAAATTAAAAGCTTCAGAAGGGACAGAAAAACAAAAATATATAAACCCAACCTTTCACTAAAATGCTTTTATTGCATTTTGGAACTTACCACAAAGTGGCTAAACAGACAAACTCTTACATTTGAAAGTTGAGAGTATGTAAAAACACAGATTAGTAATCAGCATTCACAAAATTTATTCACTTTCTTGATGGCAAATAAGTTCAAGATTATCTAAATAAATCTAATCTAATCCACAAAACAGACAATCTCCTGTCTATTAAGACTTCTCTGTCAATGATGATACATTTTTTAAAATAATTACTCTCCTTTTAATGGGAATTTTTACTCTTTTGGAATAGAATAAGGAGTGTTACTACTATTCAGGCTTTTTCAGCATTATTCTCAGCAGAGGATGAATCTTCCAACCCAATATTCCATTACATGTTGCTGTTACAACATGTGGTAGCAAAGGGGCAGTCTGTCAGGTGCATGAAGCAAAGGGGTACCATTCACTTCTTCCATGCAAAAAATATAAAACTGTATCCACTGACATTCATTAACACTTGACGAACATTTATGGAGAGCAAACAGCGGACGTAAGACAGTGAGGCAATGGGTGGTATGTTTTGGCAGTGGCAACAGCTACAGTGGGTCACCTCTGCTGCTGCAGATTTTTACAAGCGTGGCATGCAATCTCTTGTTCATCACTGGAAAAAACGCATAGCTAATAGTTGTGCCTATGTTGAAAACTAGTGTTTTGTAGCTGAGAATTTGTTCTATCAAATACTGTTACTGTGCTCTTTTATATGTTGTGGTTTCCATGGAAATAAATAGGAGTTATTACTTTCAGAGTGACCTATGTATTTTGGATATATCTCCTCTTCCTCTATTAAAGCATCTCAATGGCACCTTTCAGTAGATGTCTCAATTCATTCCTCATCATGTAAATTGTGCAATTGTACTGTTGCACACCAGCAGGAGGGAGATGACATTTATTTACATTCAATGATTTTTTTTTTCCCTGACAAAATTCCACCAATTTACCCTTCCAATCATCCCCTTAATTTTGTTCAACTTACTAAAACAACTTTTAAAACTACCGCTATGCAAAGATGATTCTAGGCCCAGGGCACCACTACTGCATATTTGTACTTATAAAAATATAATAGTTAAATGTGGATGCAGCAATAGCTATGTAGAAAACAGAAATGTTGAGAAAAAATAATAAAAAATAACAACTCCACAACTCCTGAACAGTATTTGATTTTTGTCTCAAAAGGTAAGTTAAAACTCATATTTTTACAAATTGAAGGCTTAGATGATTAAAACGCTTTACAAAAAGCTGAAGAACATCTCATCTCTGTTTCTTAGTGTTCTTATCTGTTAATGACTTTGCAAGATAAATCAAAACCCACAAAAGTTACTAAAAGAAAAAAAAGTCAGCAAATCTGAGGGCCAATTTTATGATCGTTTGGTTCTTATTCACTGCAGGGACAGTCATTATGTCTCTAGGAAACCAGATTATATGGAAAAGGAGAATGCTGTAAAGAGGGAATGGTTCCTCAGGAACAAGAAGGAATATGGTGATCTGTAAAATATTTTGTGCTGGTGCAACCATTCAAATATCCACACAAACTGTTTATAAGAAAACTATTCAGTATTTTGAAATGTCAGAAATCAAAAATTAAATACATCAACTGTACTTCAGCACTACTATGCACAACCGGAGCAGCATTCAAAGAATGCCTCAAGAACAAGGAAACCAATTGTTCAACTTGCATCAAAACAAGTCAATAAGTCAGTTCAAAAGTGTAATTTCAAGGAGGCACAACAAAAACCCCAAATCTAACATTATGTTTGCTGTATAAAATGTGACATATTTGCTACAAAATCTAAACATTTTCCTCAGTAAAGGATCAAATTACAATTCTCATTCAGAGTGTAATGAAGAACTTCAATATTACATGTCAAAACAAACTTACTTTGCACATTCAACTTATTTCCTTGGGGTTTCTTTCAGTAACAGGAATACGCCTGTGAAACTTGTCACTTTTGCATACTGCTGCAAAAGCAAAGACTTCAGAACAAACACTGTCTGGCTGTGAGGAAGTGATGGCATTGAATACTGTATCTGGCTGGCATGGAGTTTGTCTTCTTCCTAGCAGCCTCTGTGGGACTGTGTTTTGGGTTTCTGATGCTTTGATAACATATTGGCATTTTGGTTGTTGCTAAGCAGCACATGACAAATGAAATAACATAAGAACATAAAAGCAATACATATCACCACCATAGATTTAAACAGAGCTGGTCTGGTATTTGTTTCACTTTCAAATCCTATTAAAAATACATCTTAGGAGAGCAAATTTTAATAAGATAAAATGGTACAAATGCAACAACATCTAACATAAGAATAATGAAACTGAAGTAAGTGATAAACAAAGACACAAAGCTATTTGATTACCCACTGTTTTGGTGGGGTAGATAAAGAACAAAGTTATGAACTAATAACTGAATGATTACTTTTCAGTGCAGGAAGCTGAACTACCACTAAACCTTTTACATTTTGCCTGAGTCAATATTCCCTTTCTTCAAACACTTCAAGAGCATCTCAATGGTAATGAAAATATATGTATAAAACACCAAAAAAAATAGCTGTGAGTAATGCTAAAACTCCTAGGAAAAACTAAACAGCAACATCAATTCAAATTCATCAGCATACCTACCTATACTGAAAAGCTTTTGAAATATTATTCCTCTTTAAGCAGTCCACATTTTATAAAGTCACGTATTCAAACATATAAAATTCATATATGCATATAAATTCCCACTGGGCAAAGTGGCGAGGACATGTCCTCAACTCCAGCTGTCTACACATTAAGTATCTGCTCTGAGGTAGTAGTGATTAGGATCCACAGAGAGAAAAAGCACTATTTTGACTAAAGCCTCAGAGAGATGCCATACAGAAGGCAGGTAGATTACCCTCAGCATCATAATGAAGTCCACACACAACATCCAGCAGACACCCAGTCCTCAATCGGGTTCAGAACCTCCAACTGAAATGGCTGCCAGAGCTGTTTTGTCAACAGCATTCCCAGTTCAGTGCTCATCTTTAGATTAAACATCAGCTTGACACATGCACACTTCCTTTTATAATGAAAAATCAGTTATTTTAGAGGTTGTTGCCAAGTCTATTCAACATTAAGTAACTATTTTCTTAACATGTAATATTAGTAGTGATAAAGTTGCCACAATCCCGACAGCTGGAACATTACCAGAATATTTCTGTGCAGGTCATGGCCTCAAGAGTAGCTGAAAACAACAAACTAAATATCATGTTTCATGAAAACAAACGTTGCATTAATATTTGTAGCAAGTAAGAAACAGATAATAATGCAGTGCAGTTAAAATCAATAAGTGAACTGATAATCAGCAATTTGTTTTTCTGGAGAAGAGAAACAAATGGTGAGAAAAAAAGCCAGCTATTAGAACAATCAAATAAGACTAAAAGAACCAAACAAAAAATAGCAATAGTGAGTGCAGATGAAGTGATGCTGATACAGCTATAACCATTCATGCCTTGGCCTTGCAGAAGCCATATGGGTCACAGAACACTTGGCCCAGCCCAGGGCTGCCAATGCCTGCCCTCAGGGAAGGCAGGGGACAGACAGCACTCGCTAGGGTAAGCGTTGCTCTCAGGATGCCCCAGGCTATTCAGCCATGACAGAGGAACAAAGTGAAATGAAGAGACTCAAAGGCACCTCTGGACTGAAATAACACATGCAGCAATCCATACTAAATTACTAGGAGAATATTCAGTCTTTCAGATAACTTCACAAGAGCACAAATTGTCAGATGATTGCTAGGTTGCAGGCTTTTTTGCAGTTCCATGACATTATATTTACATTACGTGTACATAGGTTGTTCTGAAAGTAATGCCTCCTATTTTATTCCACGGAATCTACAACCGATACAAAGAGCACAATAACACACACTGACAGAGCGAATTCAAAGCCATAGAACACTGTTTTTCAGCATACACACCATTGTTTGCTATGCATTTTTGTCAGCAATGAAAAAGAGCCTGCATACTGCATGTCAAAATCTACACCAACATAGGTGGCCCACTCTTTCACAGTTGCTATGATGGGCTTGTGTCTAGGAACACCTTGCCCACAGCATTCAACTTTTATTGACCCAAAGTCAGAAGGCACAAAATCCTGCCTATATAGTGGGTGCGATAAGAAAGTGCAGCCAAGATTTGTAATGTGCTTCATGGTCTTCAAACTGGCAATGGGGTGGGGTGTTATCATGCTGCAAGAAAAAGAGCGTTTCCTCTGGCCTGACTCTGGAAGTACAAGCCTTCAGCATAGTGAGTGTCATGATATAGCAGTCAGAATTGATGATTTCTCTGGGTTCCAGGAAATCGTATCTCAAAAGACAGCGCACATAATTTTACCTGCTGAAGACTGCAGCTTGAATGTCTTCTTCGATGAGGAACTCATATGTAATCACTCTGTGGACTGCCATTTTGACTCCAGCTCATCACAGTGACACCAAGTCTCAACAGTAACAATGTGATCCAGGAAACCTTCACCTTCATATTTCTTCATTAGGTCCTGAAAAAACTTGCTTCTTCTGTATGAGCATTCATGGAACCAACCTGGTGAAACCTGTTTTATATTTCAGTGTTGCCACTGCTCTTTCTGATGCACTCAAGTCATTCAGTTCTGTATAAAGTTCCCCTGGATGTAATGAATGAATTTGTGTGAGTGAGCTGCTCAAGCTATTCTCCATTTTGTGAAGTGATAGATGTATGTAGAAGTCTGGAGCATGGCTTGCTTTCCACATTGCTGTTGTCACTGCTGAAACACACCCACTGACCACCTCACTTTGCTGATGTCCACTCTTTGGTCTCCACAAATGCTTAGCAAGCATCTATAAATGACAGCAGGTGATTTTTTTTTTTTCCTGCATGGAGAAATTCAATTATGCACCTTTACTTCATACTCACTTCTATATCAGACACAATTTTGTCAGACTGTCCCTCTGCTGCCATCTGTCACACTGCAACAAAATGTAACAGAATACTGGTGGCAAGGTTTATCCTCTACTGTCATCCCAACAACATCCGCCTGAGAGATCATGAGCTGACATAATAAAATGGGAGGCATTACTTTCAGAGCAGCCCTCATATATGTCATAATCTATTCTTGAATATTTTTTCTTAGCTTGAAAATTTTATGCGAAATGAAAATTGTTATGAATTATACCTCAGTGCGAAGTTACAAATGTTACAAGAACGCATATCAAATAATATATCTATTCACTTCATTTGGCTGGACACTGCATTCTTCTACCAAAAACATTCACAGTCCTCTCCAAGGACTGCAGACTGTGATGAGACCTTCCAGTCTTACCAAAAAGCTTTGGAAACAACAATAATTTTCTACTGTTAAAGTCTAGAGGAGAAAATAAAGCTAATTTTGACAATACTGAAACACGGTGATGAAGCACATAAGGCAGAAGAGAAATGCAATACACAGACTGTGGAACAATTACCTTACTGCCTACTGAGAAGGAACCCAGCAGTGTAAGAATCACCTGCACAGTAATGTTGCTTATATTTCCCTCATGCGAGCAAATGGAAAGAGTGGGATTTTCTCACTGCATTCACATATTGGTAAAATCCATAATTAAAATAGCATTTGAGTACTTTGACTTAGCTCCTCTCAACCAGCACAACCAGCACATCCCCAAACCTAAGAAAATTTCTCCAGAGTTCTGTCAGAAAAACTAACTTGCTAACTGTAAGAAAGTGCACTCCCACCCCAGCCAGCTGTCAGCAAGAGACACAGGTTATTAAATGGCTCTGTTATGGCAAGTGGCACCAAAAATGACAACCAATTCATATTGCTCCTCAACTCTGATGTGCTCTTTTATACACTTCCTGGGAACACGGATAAACATTCAGTTGGCTCAGAAGACAAAAAAAAGCATTATGTATGAACAGTATTAATACAATCTAAGCAAATGGTGAGATAAGAAACCTATTTTACTAGACTGTAATGTTTCTCTAATTATAAATAACATTTTCAAAATAAGATATCAAGTGTTCTGCAACACATTAACTTCGGTGCATTCCAAAGGTGAAAAAATAGAAAAGCCATTTTTCCTGCACAGTCTACTTTTTGGGATGTGAAAGCACTGACTCAGTAAGAAAATTATTTTCCCCTTTGAATTCCATTGTAGGAAGACATTCAGAATGTCCTGCTGTCTTCAGCATTCTACATAATCCAGCAACCCAGAGATGACTGAAATAAGTACCAAGACCCCTAAGGACATATGTAAATCATTCTTTCACCTTTTTCCTTTTTTCAATATAACAACAACAAAAAAACAAACAAACAAACAAACGAAATCACACTGTTAGATCTCCACAATTTAAATGTAACACTATTATTACAGCAAAAACCTTCTATGTTATTTGCTGTTACTTTGTTTGCAAAATGAAACTCATGCTTCATTTTTTCAGGTGTAATACATGGTAGGTAGTCATGCTCAAACTTAATTTGACATTACAGAATATGAGAGAGAAATAATTGATTTTAAAAAGTCTCTTGCAGTGTCATGTAAGAGTGAGATTTCACTTCAGTATAGCAAGTTTTCATGACATCTCAAAATATTGTAATTTTCTAGCAATTATCTGAAGAATACTGATACATGCATTTCGTTCATACACTATATGGTCAGTGAAGCATTTGTTGCCCTGATTTATCTTACAGAGTAGAAAGGCTCAGGATTCAGAAATTGCTTTATACAGAAATGCACACATACATAAACAAGTGATATTAAATAAACTGAAGCTCAAAACTTTTTCTCAAACACAACTTATTTCAAAGAGAAGGAGATTAGCAATTTGATTTGTCACAGTAACTAAATTAAATCACACTGAAGCTTGAAAAGTTGGCTGTGTTCTGAGTATGCTTACTGCAAATATAGTGTAAAATATGATCTTATATTCTGAGAAAAAATATTCTGAAAAGAAATTAGATTATATTGTCTATCCTTGTAAACATAGTCATAGAGTTTCATAGAAATGCATTTCTATAAAAGAAAAAACAGGAATTGAGTCTGCAGCCCAATGTCCCTTCCCCATCTTATTTTTCTGCAGAATCAATCTTATGAAACTGCTTCAAAACTTCACAAACTTCTGTAAAAAAAAGAGAAAAAAGCAATGCTGAACAACACTTAAGACACTTATCAACCTTTTCCTATGTTGGCTTATCCATAATTAACCTGTGGGATCCATTCCCGAAGTCTGTCTATGCTGTGTGTTAAATGATTCTTTTGAAGTGAATACTTGCACTGAAGGACAGATGTAACCTTGAAGGTTAAAAAAAAAAATAATTCCAGCACGACTTCCTTAGAGGACTTGTAAATTCAAAATCAGAACCCCTACAAATCACCCTGATGCAAGATCTTCTACCCACATGTATTGGGCAGCATGCAGTGTGACCTGCATGCCATTTACCAAACTAGCAGCTAAATTCAAACATGGGAGAGGAGAAAGGAAGGAAAAATTTCTGTTCAGAATGCTACATGATAAATAACTTCAGTATTTCCTTCATCTTACCACAAAAGAGATTAGTTTGATTCTGAAAAAGCAAACTGCACTGAATATTCTAAAGAATTAATAATGTCTGTGTTCTAAAAAGATAGTTTTTATAGGATTATGATTTCAGGATGTAAATATTTATCAAAAAGAATTGCAGATGTTACTATAAAAGAATCAGCTTTACATGACATCAATCAGACCACTTTTTAATATTTGCCACAACTAAAAAAGGTTTATGTTAAAAACTGATGCCAGAGTAATATTCTGTGAATTCAAAATAGAAGGTAAGGTACATTGTAACAGTACGGCTTTGGCCCTCCCTAAATGCCCTCAGAAAGGAATAAAAGCAGAAGACATCACATTCCATTGCCTGAGTTCATGGGGGGTGGATGCACATGGGTGGGAAGCAGAGGGACTGTGCTTTTGTCTCAGCTCACGTGGCAGTGGGAAAGCACAGAACAGCAGGTTCAAGTTGTACACCACTCAGCTGGGCTTCAAAGCTGGACACAGGTATGCAGGCTTGGGTATTAGAAGGAGCAACTGTGCATAAAGCATCACATAGGAAAGGTAAGAATCTACCACAATAGGAAATAAAAGTAACTAAATATGCCTGGGGCAAATTAGTGAAATAATAAACATATATGAAGAAGTTAGATTATGAGGAATGGCGTTTGTCATCATTATAATGTCACCATTCATCCTATTATAAACATAGATATGCCTTATAAAGGTTGAAAGTATGCCTAGAAGGAAAGTTTATTAAAATTGCAGTTATCACCTATTAAAAAAATATGGATAAAAAAACAAAACAAAAATCTTCAGCACTGACAAACAATTCTCATATCAGCAATTTTTGATCAATGATTTGCAAATAGCAGGTGAAGAGATAATATAATACAAATAAAAAAAATACTCAAAAGGGCTTCATGGATATAACAAAAAATGAATAAAAGCTATTTGTGCGAAGAAACAAAAAAGGGCAAAGAGAAAGCTGAATAGAGAAATACATTGTAGAAAGCATCTTATCTTTTCCAAATAGCATATGATTATTTCTCTGAAAGAACAACGTTAGAACAATGAGATTGCTAGTTAGAGATCATCACCTTCATGCAGCAAGGCTTTATCTAATATTAACATGACAACTAGGCTCAATGTAATTACTCAATGTAATTAAAATCCCTCAAAACTCTAAAATCCGTTCCTCAGCCTCAGTGACTCCAGAGACTTCTCAGACCAAGATATACTTTGTTAGAGCTTATACATAAGCATTAAGAATAGGCACGCAATTAGCATATATTTGGTAACTCAGAAAAGGGGTTAAATGTTTGAGTTTCCTTTTTATATGTAAACGTAGAAAACAGTAAACTCCTATAAAAATGGTTTATAATTAAGAAGGAACATATTAATCACATTATTGCAATTATTATTAATTATTTGTTATCAGTAACAAACACAATGAACTGGCAGCAGATGGTAAGATATGGTGAAAAGGAGATTAATTTCATACATTCACTTTTGGCAGTCCTTCTGCCCAACTAGACCATCTGTGACACATTAGAAACGTTAGGAGCTGTACTATACATATTGCAAAGAGGATACAAATTATTTGACTGTTTGCCTTTCCAGTCCAAATTCCATTCATTCTTTATGATCACAGAATTTTAAACAAAGTAGTTTTCATCATATACATTCTAACCCACGCTCCACTGCTGCTTCTACAGCATGCTGCAGAGATTCTGCAGGATTCTGAGTAGTTTTGCCAACAGCAGAGCTGCACAGTCCAGTATAGGAGCGAGCTAAAGTTCTCACAGCATATTCTCCACTGAGAACTATAGGAGTTTAAATTTGTACTTTGGGAATCATCTCTATTTTACTTTGCAATTAATTTCCAAGTGAAAATTTCTAATCTGTTCAGAGAAAACATTAGAGAGCTTAATGCCATCTTCCCCAAAGGCTCTTACAATTCTGTTTCATGACAGTTCAACATTTGGTCATTTGTTTTTGTTTTCCTTCTGCTTTGGAATCTATCATATTTGTATAATAAATTTTGTAAAAAGACTCATTTCATAGCCAATACATCTCCATAACACATTCCAATTTCCATGTAAAAGCTTTCAGTTGAAGACAGAGATACCACTGAAGTATTTTTAGGTATCTTTAATGAAAAATGTTACAATATTTTAACAGGGTGCTTTTGTGTGTGTGGGGGGGGGGGGGGGGAAGGCGGGGGGGGGGTTCTTTTTTCTTTCTTTCTTTCTTTTTTGCCATGAAACTATACTGGTGAAAATAGATGTTTTGTTTATTTTTAATTTTTTACTTTTATTGAAAACCTGAAGCTATAAGAAAAAGATGGTTGGAAGAAACCAACATTTTCTCTTCACTACTGCTCAGTGCTATTCAAGAAGTCAACACAAAAACACTAATTCAAAATACACTGAGCAGTATTCTTCTCATACAAACCAGCTGAATGAAGTTAAAGGTAGGAGATAGATCCTGCTCTTTTCACTTGATATTAGCTCAGGTAAATTCTGTCTCCCTGTTACAGAAGAGAGTACACAGAAGCATTAATTATGAGAAGACAATCGCTCTGGCAGTTGATCCGATCTGTCTAGATGAAACAGACCTTTAATTATCAGAAGATATAGTCAAAATATCTCTAAGAATTGTAACAAAAGATACCCGTTCTGCACTTAGCTGAATGCCTCCTATTCAGATCGTGGGGACGAACTCATTATAAACACTTGCAAGAATAAGTAATTTCTTTGAATCTGTGGCTTCTTCACGCTTGTGTGTATTTTCATGAAAAAAAAAAATTCACTCCAACTAAGTTATAATAATGCACCATATATAACTTAGATAATTATTTAACTCTGTGGAGAATAAACTTAAAATCATAATTAAAATGCTATCTTTATTGCCAAAATGCATGCAAGTGATATCTCAACTTATAATAATTGAGAGAACAGAAACCAGGAAGACAGTGATGTGTGAACAGCCTGCATTCCTTCAAAGGATTAAAAAAAAAAAACAACAACAAAAAGCACCCACAAAACGTTAAGACTACAAGATTAAAGTATTTCCCAGTTCTTCCAAGCCCTCTGAAACATGAGCTATGTTCCTTTGCTTTTTCACAATTTAGTTCCACAAAAGAATGAGAACAATACTAACTACCACTGTACTCAGAGTACTAAATACGAGCATGCAGTATTCTTTTTCAGATTATTTTCCAAAAAAAAAAAAAAAAAAAGCATTTTTTTTCTGGAATTTCCTACAGGCACAGGCATAGGTACAGTACAGTAAATATAAGCAGCTACAAGCTGGAGCTTAAGTAGAGCTGTATCCAAAAAAAAAAAAAAACACAACAACTTTATTTAACATGAAAGAAATCAAAATGTGATGTAATTGAATTTTAGGGCCAATTCAATTTTTTTTTCTTTTGATTAAAAAAAAAAAGACTACGTTTTAACTCTTCTTGTTCAACTTAATACAAAAATAATATTCTGCAGGAAATGGTTAAAAAGTTAATTGCTAAACACAGTGAAATGTAACAGTAACACAGATTATTTTGCAAGATGTTTTCAATTTCCTTCTTTCAATAATTTTCATTAAAAGCATGGAGTGAATTCACATTTTATTTTTTTCCATGGAACTCCTCCTCCACTCTCACTCCCAAACAACTACTCAAGCAAAATGCATGCCCCATCTACAGAAGTGTATACACTTACAAAATGCCTTTCTCACAAAGCTATTAACTCTTTCTTCAGAAAAGCAAGCAAATGGCTTTTAACTACTTCTCTACATTCCTCTTCTTTTAAGTTACTACTCATCTCAAGAACCCACTAATTCCTGAAAGACAAAATGACATTATCTATCAGCTATGTCCGTTTTATCTTCCTTCCACTTTTCCTCCATCTATTTTCGTGCTTCAAAACATCTCTGATACATACAATAATGTATTCTTGACCTTGACTCTCTGAATATTATCTTACCATCTCTTGTCTTGCTTTCTCACTGTCCTTTCTTGGGGCATCTCATTTTTACTTTCTATGCTACATATCAGGGGTATTCAAATGCTAATATGATTTGAATTTATCAATGACAAAAAGAGACTGCCTTACTGTTATTTTTATAAAACAAGAATATTCCTGAACCCTCATTATGATCCACAGTTGAAAAGCTTAGAACCAGTCATTTAAATGGTAGTCTTTCAATGAGAAAAAGAGAATTGAATATTTAATGAGTGTGTCAAGGATGGGCCTAAAATAGTAAGGACAGTAGAGTTCTTGGAAATAGCCAAAGTGATGCTGAACAATGTCACTTAATCCCACTCATGCCATGAAAGCAATCAGAACTTCAATTTACTTAAATCTTACAATCAAATAAACAAAACGATACATACATAGCAAAAAAAAAAAAACACACACACAAAAAAACAAAAAAAGCTTCTACTCAGTCAAAAATCTGGTGAGAAATCACAGACTGAAGTGTAAAGTGTGCGAGAAAAATAGAATTACATTTCCTTTTTACTTTCTCAACCTAGTTTGCTCTCTCCTAAGCACAAAATACACAGAGCATACTTTTAACCCTATCTTACCTATTTTCACTTCAGGTTCTTCGTACACTGGATTTCAGCAGGTGATTTTTCATAATGCTCTTCTACTTCCTGTGATAAAGTCAGTTTCTTTGTTTATAATCCCACAGGTCTGTTATCTAAATATCTACAGTTGTATATAAATATCACTCACATATAACAAGACAATCCCTATTAAAAAGTCAGTTTTTTGGTGGTTTTTTTTTTTTTTTGGCTACAGAAATTGTTTCCTAGATTGACAATAATTTACCCTTTCATGTTAGTACAGAGACTTGCTTTGACATTGTCTGTAAAAACTTTATCTGATGCCACATTACTAAAAAAGGTTTCAAGTGTACAACCAAGCTAACGAGCTGTTGTGTCAGCTAGACACAAACTAATACTTTGGTGATTTACCAATTTTGTACATCAAAACTTATTTTCATTATCATATCATTATATTCCCTAATAGTCCTGCAGCCATCAAGGAAAGTGAACCTGACCTAAATGAGTAATTGAATTTGATGCTGCTGTCCTAATTCATTATAGCGACAGCAGGATTTTAGGGAAGAGATTGTTGTTAGGACAGTAAGTGACCTGTCCGTACTTCTTAGCTCTAGAATTTTAACCTAAATTTTGCCCTAATTCTTATCAATATGATAAGATATATTGATAACTAACTTATCAATATGATAATGTAAATTTGTGTAGGGTTTTTCCATATTCCATCATCATGCAGCTAACTATTCTAGTTTCTTTACAGTAACTATTGTCCTTTCACAGATTAATTAAAAATTGATAGCTCAGAAACATATAACAACAAAAATAACCAAACAGTATTCTTCTTATAAAGGATAAAAATCAGTTTAATATAAGAGTTACTAATCTTAGTTAGTAGTCACATTAATTACTGAATAATAAATATTTGAGATACTGTTACCTACTAGCACTGTTGGATGTTAATCTTAAGGCAAGGCTGATAGTTCTGAAACAATTCTACTGGAAAATATTGTTAATATTTTATTTGGCATTATGAAATGATGCCCAGGAAATGCACAGAAAGGAAAAACTAATCATTTCTTTGTCAAATAATTTCTCTAGTCAAAACTATGCTGCTTAAAAAGCACCAGAGAGATATCACTATCTCCCACAGACCTTTCTGCCCTTCTTTTTTTCTCCCTGCAAGCTTAGCACAAGACTCACTGCTTGAGGTAACAAAAAAAAATACATGGGCTACAGAGCCCAGTCAAAGCTTTCTATGAACCACTGTCCTAAGGGGACAGGAAATATCCCGGGCACTTAGTCACTGAGCACAGCACCCTAGCTGATTCAGGATGAATTTTTTCAGATGTTAGTTTGGTTCCGCATGTAAAAAGTTTATTCAGTTAATTGTAACACTTCCCTTGCAGAACTTATCACAATGCTTTCCTCTTCACAGAAAGTTCATTGCCATACATCCTGCTTTCCAATATGCTAGCACACACTCTCCATGTCACGTGAAATTCTCCACTTTCAGCGTTTTTCCACCTGTTTTTAGAATACAGATCTTGCTAGGTATATAGATATTCACTCATTTTAAATATGAAGAAAAAAAAAGTTCCAGAGACACATACAAATTTTATTCCTCTGGTTCTTCTATCTTTGATACAGCTTCTAAAATAACTCAAAACAATGATTAGAGAAATCAGAGTAAACAACGAGGGTTAATTCAAGGGAAAACAAACTCAGTTTAAAAGTAAGTTGTAGCCCAAGCAATTTAATGCATTTTGAGCCCAGAACTCACGATTGGCCATTTTGTAAGACTTTGTTCTACAGAGCCCTGAGGATATCATAGAATAAAAAAAATCAGGAATTATGTTCCCATCTCTACTATTGACCGATTGCATGGTCCTGTACAAGCAGCATAACCTCTCTGAAACAGGAAAGTAAAACTATATTATCTACAACTGAAAAGAAACATTAGCTTGGTAGGATTTCTGTCATTTATCTTAAGCAGATAAGAAGAGGTAACACTCAGATTTTATCCCTTTCCCTATATATGCTGTTCTCCCTCATCAAACACATCACAAAATTAGAATGCTCTGTCTTCTACTACAAACATCTCCTACAGGGAAGCTACATTTTCAGAATGTTTTCAAAACAGATCATTAGCAAGTTTGTCAAAAGAAA
The DNA here is from genome assembly GCF_987193195.1 of Phasianus colchicus. Lineage (NCBI taxonomy): Eukaryota > Metazoa > Chordata > Aves > Galliformes > Phasianidae > Phasianus > Phasianus colchicus. Next base: position 12,816,262 of record NC_143449.1, read on the forward strand.
ATCTGTATTAAGCTTCAGGTTGTTATTCCCCAAGAAAACACTGCTTCTCAATCAACATAAAAAGAGATCTTTTTTCAAAAGGTGAGTACAGGCAAGGTCATAGAACAATACTTTTCAGTCCCTGAACTCAGACTAGGAAAAGCCTCCACTAGTAACTAGCATAAAAAAAAGTAACCTTAAAAATTATTTTAAAAAAATGGCAAAAAAGAGCAGCCCTCTTAAAAAGAAGGCATGGACCACAGACTCAAAATAAATTCTAATGTTCATCCTACCAAATGCTGAATCCTTGGCACAGTAAAGATCTTTTTAATAATACTCAATCCTGAGATTCTCTCACAGGACTTTTAATGTAAAGGTCATAACATTCTTTCTCCCTTTATTTATGTACAGTCATGATTAGTGATGTGAAGACAGCTAACTTAACTCAGTTGATTGAATTAATTCAACTAAATTATTAACTGAAGGGGAAAAAAAAAAAATCATACAGTAACTATATCTTTATTTCATTACTTTATTTTGCTTAGGCTGAGCAGAAATTAATGCCTCCTATTTTATTACGTTGGTCCAGGATGTCAGAGGTAAATGCTGGTGGGATGACAGCAGGATATATCTCACTGATATCTCACTACATTTTGTTGTTGTATGACACATAGCAGCAGAAGGACAGTTTGACAGATTGTCTTCTAACGTGGAAGTGTATGGGAAGCAAAGGGGTGCCCGTGACTTCCTACATGCAAAAAAAACCTGCCCCCATTGACATCCACGGATGCTTGCAGAACGTTTATGGAAACCAAAAGTGCATGTAAGACAGTGAGGTGGTGAGTGGTGCACATCAGCAATGGTGACAGTGAGTCACCTTCGCTGGTCAGATTTTAACTAGCATGGCATGCAGGCTCTTGTTCATCACTGGCAAAAATGCAGAGCTTATGGTGACACGTATGCTGAAAAGTAGTATGTTGTAGCTCTAGTGAATTTGCTCTATTAAATACTGTTACTGTGCTCTTCATAAGTGTTCTAGTTTCCAAATAAAGAGGAGGCAGTACTTTCAAAGCAACCTAAGTATAAGAAATGATTAAAGAACTACAGACATTTGTAATAAGGGGTGTTGGGGAATTTTAGGTTTTTAAATTGAAACTGGTTTTCCATTATTAAAAAAAAAAAAAAAACACTGGACTGCCAGGTTTTTATTTTAAGATTCTCTTATTTTCAAACCAGAAGAAAAATCAACGAGCCAGAACACATTCATTGAAAAAATGGTCTATTCCTGTATAATCAATGAAAATTATATAAAGGAATATTATATAATTTAATAATATTAAGATGTTATAATAATGAAATAATTAGGCACAGCGAGACAAAGAATAAATAGGAGGCTTACCCAAGTCGTGGGCTCGCTCAGGAAACTCCAGTGGAGTGGGTCTTCCGAAGAGAGAGAAAGAGATCCTTCCCCACTGGTAGTCAGCTCTTAAATGGGTCTAGGAGAGGTGGAGCCAGGCTCCACCCCTTCCTGCAGCACAGGTGAATTGCTTTCACCTGTGCTCCCAGGGCTGACTCATTGCTCGCCTCAGGTGACTAATCAGAGGTTCAGGCCGTGACTCAGCAGTTCCCATACAATTCCTATGAATTAACTTCCTTGTATCCATACTTCAAACACACTCTTTAGCTTATTTCCTACAATTTTGATGTGTGTGAGATACGTAGGGTAAGAACTACATTGTCTCTTGCTTCTTGAGGGCTTTTAAAATAAAAAAAAATATTACATTATAGCTAGATTTAAAAAACAGCAATTTTTGTAGCCTACAATTTGCTCATGATGAGGTTTTTGTTTTAAGGAACAAGACAGAAAACAGCATGAAATAGTTTTGTTTTGTTTTTTATACCTTAACCTGAGTCAAACAAATCTGTTTATGAAGTACAAGAAAATATTCCCTTCTATTTCAATCCTGGCTTCAGCAACATGAAGTTTAAAGGCTAGAGCTATTTCAGTGACGTTAGGGTAAAAGTTAGCCTAATCTCCCTTAAAGCACAAAAAAAATGAAGTTGCTATCAGTTTTTGACTCACACAGACATTTTTTTGATTCACATTACTCAGGTAGTCTTTCCTCGTGATGGATGGACTCATGCTCTAAACTTTCTATTATTCTGAGATGGCCCTTGGTGTTGTGCAGCAGGCTGCACTTACAGCATCTATTATCACAATGTGCCTAAAACAAAATACATTCATCAAGGAAAAAGTGACAGATCTACACCACAGGATTCCCAGGGTGAGTGTACAAGAGAGCCATCAGTATTCTAGCTGTATTTGTTAGGTTCCTTATTTTTTTTCCTTTTTAAAATATCTTCTTTACAGAACAGGCTTACCTTGTATGGTTATAAAGCAGAATATGCATACCCTTTAAAATACATCTTCAAATTTTACAATTGACAATTTATATAACTTCACAGTAATTCTAATTTTCTCAGCTTGTTTTACAATGCAGTGATGAGACAGCAGTGCAGAAACTAGACTATGGACTAAATTATTTTTCTTGTACCTTTGCCAATTTTCGGTCTGCAGAGACATTGACTGGTGAAATATTTACCACCTCAGTTAATCCCATTTCTGTTGGAAATTTGAGTAGGAGTTGTATTATCTGGCAGTTATATAACCTGGCAGCTACGTTTACAAGTACATCAGATGCTAAATACAACGTGGGGAAGAAAAACAAATAAACATGAAAAAAAGGTTTTCATTATCAAGTATCAAGATCATCTGCACCAATTTGGAAGAATCAGTAGTAGTGGTTTGAAATCCTCAGAGTTAATCAAGAAAAGACTCTAAAGTAAACTATGATTCTAGTGCTACACTTAATGCTTTCTTTTATTTCATGAGTCACCTGCTTCTCTCCGTCTCTGATCAATCCAATCTCTTGCTTATTTTTATACCTGTAACAACATTCTTCATTTTGCAACTATTTTTGTCTGTAAAATGTCAAAATCCAAATTAGTGTCTGTCTTCAGTCATCTCCATCTCAGAAGATCACCTCCTAGATATGCAGCAGAGGAGGGGAAACAACATATTGCGTGACAACCTGGCATCTAGCGCTGTTCTCTTCAAAATAAGCTTTTCAAGCTTGCTGTCTTTCCAGGTGAATGCCCAAACAAGATATAAAAAACACAAGGAAGTATTATATGAATATTAAAGGAACATAACCTTTGCCAGGCTAATACCATTGTTTATTAAACCAGTGACTTCGGCAGACAAATTGATGTCAGGGTTCATGGACTGCCTGGACTGATTTGAATGATCCTCAGAGACTAACAAAATCAAATGAATTTCAAACTGTGCTGAGAAAATTAACGTCCAAGCATTCAGACACAATGTTTCTGCCAGAGAGGACATTACAAAGATCTTTAGGTAAGGCTAATCAACACAGTAGCTCCCAGGAGCATTTTGCCTCTGTCTACATAAGTTACTTCCAGAGACAGAAGAGATTTATTAGAGAAGCCAGAAAAGGAGACAGGAATTGGGACTGTGGTTAAGATCTGGCTCTATCATAGAAAGGCATAGGAAAGTCTGTGTTAAAACTAAACATGAAGGAAAAATAAGTTTTGTCTTCCCAGATCACATTTCTCAAAGTTACAGTCAAGTCTTTCTCATCTTTTGCCCATCTGTCTAATCAGTATAAGCCTAGACAGCGCTGGAATGGAGTCAGTGTCATTATCCCCTTGCTGTAATTGGCATGGCAGGATGGAACAGCATGTACAGCCCTCTCCTGGTGGGAGAGAAAGTATGTAGAGAAACCAAAGCAAGTCAGCCAGATGTCTCAGAGACCCAGAGAAGTGTGCTGGGATCCTGAAGATGAGTGAACAAGCTGTTTGCATGTACCACAGAAGAGCCCCAACCTCGATTTTCTTTGTTTTTCCAATATGTATTAATTGGGTGTTAATTATGGATTTGTAACTCTGACCAAAGGTGTTCTCTCTCAGTGACATTGAGTCTGAAGTATTTCAATTCTTCTGAGTTTTCCTTTTTTTCCTGTGCTAGACAGTAGAATTTTCCAGGACACTGTGAGGCAATAACATTGTTTAAATGACAGTACGGGAGCATGAAAGAAGAAAAAGGACTTAATTAAAAATGGAAGACCAGTTTTCCAAATATTAACTGTCAAAATAAACTTCATTTTGATTTTCTCTCATTCTCACTCAGGAAAGCCTTATCCCTCTATAGTTATGATTGGAAACTACTCATTCTTGTCCTAGACCACTAGACCACGAGGCAGGAAGGAATAGCACAATTTAATTTTGTAGTATCTGGTACATCACAACACTGATCTATGATAGTACTTCTAAGGCTTAGATAGAGTAGATCTAGCAGGGTATGGACAATATTCTCTGTGTGTTGAAGCTATCTCCGCTCATAAACACTTTGTACATACTATGCATCTATTTAAAAATAAAGTAGTCAGATGTGTTGGAATTGGAAAAACAGCCCACATTTTTTTTTTTTTTTTTTTAAACTCTCAATATCATCTCTTTCATTTTTTGTCCTTTGTTGACTCAAAATTTTGTATAGCTTGTCTAAAACTTGGGGCTGCACTATGAATTGATCTGTAGAGACCTTCAGGGTCAATCCACAACTCTATTAGACTTACTGTGTTTGTTTTTACTTTCTTCCTTTTTACTCCTAGATGCTATGCATTTCAGATTTTGTTTTTGTTTTTTTTTGTCTACCAGCCTAGCCAGCACTGAGAGGTAAAATACCATTACAGAATACAATCAGTTCAGTGCTGCTCTCTCCTTTTTTCCCCTTTCCTATTCTCCCCATTAAAAATATAAATATTTCCTTGTCCCTTTTACAAGAAAGTAATTTTCATTTCATCCTTTTTCAGATTTCAATTCTAGTATGCAACATCTAGAATTTTTTTAGACCTCTGCAGAGGTGTGATATCCCTAAGTATGGTGGTTTAAATAACTGCAAAATTCTGAGTTCAAAATGTGCAGTGTTACCTCACATGTTCCTCCAGAATCAAAGGTGAAAGAGAATTAAATAGGTTCCAGATGGAGTGGACTTTAGCTAAAGAGGAAAAGTCAGAAGCTTAACCATATGATAGACCTAGAGGCAACTCCAAAGATGCCAAGAGCTGCCTTTGGAGTCTGCCAAGGAGACAGATGCTCATGCCAACAGTGCATAGATTGGCTTCATTTATATCACATCAGGCCTCATGCTGTCATGATGCTATAATGCAAAGCATTAAGTCAGACAGCTAATATTTAGACAAGAGCAATCACAGCACATATTTAGACCATGTATCTAGTAACAGTCTTCATATTATATTTATCCTTTTGCATCTTGACATTTAAGACATTAAAGCATGCCTTGTCTAACCACATTCATTTAACTATTAATGAAAGTTTCACACATGCACTGAAGTATGAAGATAAGTATAAAAATTAAAGGGTTAGTTTATGTATACTTTTATACATAGATTTTATGGCAAGTGTAAAATCTTGCCATAAGTAATGATGAAATACTTGATACTGCTGTGGAAACCAGATCATTGAATGATAAAGAAATCCTCCACAGGATTCAGCAAATGGTTTTGACATTTCTCCTTCATAATTTCACAGAAATCTTAATATAAATTTCAAAGCTGTAAAAACCCAAATAAGTGATACACATCTAAAAAAAATATTTCTCTTTTAGAGGATTCAAACACTATTCCTAACTTCATGGTCTATTCACTTGAAACTTATTTCTATCTTAAAATAAATCATGCTCTGTGAGGCACATCAAGCCTAACCTTAGGCATCTAGCAGCACAGAATTGTACAGATGTATTACAGCAAATATTCATATTACATGCTGTGTCATGGCATTTGAACAAGTGCAAACTCTTGCATACAGTTTTGGACACAAACTGGTTGAAACATGCCTTGTTTAGAGATCACTGTGCAGAGACTTAAGGTTCGATTGCACTGTCTGTTAGAAGTAGACAGTTCCATGGAGTTCTCTGAATATTCCTAATAATCATCTAAATCCAGCATTAGCACCAAATTTCTAAACAATGTAGGGTGCAAATGGATAGAAAGCACTATCTCAGTGCACCATAAATCAACGACTTCAGAAAAAAGCACAGCAGTTCTGAAATGCATCCATAGCAGGAAGGATTAACATTGATCCCACCACAAAGTGTGTTAAAATCTTCCTCTCCCTGATTGAGAGCCTGAATAAACATCAACTATTATTTAACAGCTGTTTAGGCAGCATGTTTACATATCCTGGGGAATGTGCCATCCAAATATTTTTATTTCATTAAGGAGCTTTGCCCTGAAGAAGCTCAAGGATTAAGACTTCTGAAAACCCTAGAGTAACATGATAATTTTCCTAGTGCACTACCTGATCGTCACAAGGGGCTGATCTCTAAGCAAACATACAGATGGTTTTCTATCTCAAAAGTCATCATCAGCATGAAAAATCTATGCAGTCATGGGAAAAAAAAAAAATAAAATGCATAATCAGTTTGTCAGATATCACATAAAAACCTCTGTGTTTTTTTTGTTTGGTTGGTTCATTGATTTGGGGGCTTTCTAATGAATTTCTTTGGTTTTCAACTCCTAACCACTACTTATTAAAATTTTTGTGTTCTTTGTGCATTATATAAACAGGCATCTTCATATCAATGTGCTCTTGCTAATCACCAGTGTGCTCTTATGTGACATAGAAAAGTACAGGTTTGCATAAGCCACTAAGTTGTCAAACTCTAAAAAAAAAAAAAAAAAAAAAAAAAAAAAAAAAAAAAAAAAAAAAAAAAAAGAAATAACTGAACCTGACTTGCTGAATTCCTAGAAAGCTATTGTTAAATATCTTCATCCCACTTATTTCATGGTCAAACATTCAGCTCTCAAATTCTCATACCCTTGAAAATCTTCTGATACAATTCAAAATATGCTTTGCATTCACATAGGCATATCATCAAAAGCTCTCATGGTAAATTTGAGAACCTTGTGATTGTAGCAGCTGGAGCCCATAAACCTTTTCTGGATTTCCTGTGATTTGGAATAAGCAAAGGAATAGTTTCAGTAACTGATAGAGTCTGATCATCCTAAAAGCATAATATATGCTTGGGTTCAATATTTCTGAGATGAATAACTTTCCTTTGTCTTCAAACTCAAACCCCACCCTGGATCAAGTATACCACTAATTTTATGTTGAAGTACATATTGACCTGGTCTAGTCAGCCAGATTTTTTCCTCTACAGCACATCCAATATCACCACATATACTATTTTGAATATAAAAAAATATTGAAACTAAATATAGTGTTTGCAAAAGAGGTATAAAAGCAAAAGCCCATTTTAAAGCAAGAGAACATTCAAATTACAGACATTCAAAGAGAATGCTACATTATATTAGCTTAATCAAATTGATTTATGTTCAGTTTTTTTTTTTTCCTTAATGTGGCAGGAGATATAAATGAGACTCTCTAGAATCTGAATTTTCATTCTTTACTAACACTACAATCCTTAAAAACCACTATGTTATATTCAATACCAAATATCAAAGTCACAGTTTCCCTCACTAAAATTAATATTTCTTTTCCACAGAAAAGTAAACCCAAAAAATATTTCACAGGAATTATGTCTGTCTGATCTGAACTGCTTCTGTACAGAGAAAGGTTTCCTTTTTGTTTCCTGGAAAGTTTCTCTCATGTCTCATATGTAACTCACCATACTATGCAGCATTTAAAAAAGCTCAAGTATTAACAATCTTAAAAAAAAAAACAACACAATAAAGCAACAACCAGCCACCACTGCAACAAACCAACACCACTGAAAGCAGAAAGGATGCTATACACTGAAGAATGCATATGGCACAGCAAAAAAGAAATGAGTATTTAAATGGACTGAATTACAAATGCATAACAATACAAACAGCTATCAAGGTTTCTAACCCTTCACTAACTGAAGAAGCTGTCCTTAAATGCTACATTTATATAGAACCTCCAAACTACCTGCAATATTCTTTAGTCTTAGATTACTACTGATTACTACTAGGTTTTCAAAAGTATAAAAGAGGACATGTAATTCAAATAAACAAAATTAATACATTTATATAACCAAAGCATTCTGAGGAGTGAAGATTTAAAAATATATTTTTGAGCATATTATTGACTCAAGACACAAAAAAAGATAAAGTCAGTCTCATCAAAATATGAAACTCCCAGTAGGAAAAGAAAGCTTCAACCTTCCAGTTATAAAACATATTACATAGCATTCACACTTGAGCAATTGATAGAATGGCTTTAGAGAGACAGCTATGCAGTCAGCAGTATAGATAACCTTGGGGGAATAGCTATATGAATTTTCTATCCCTCCAGGTATTATTCATTTGCTGAAACTGAAAGAGAAAAGATCCAGAGCTTCAGAGCAATAAGGCTACAGAGAAAACGGGATTAGGTCTTATGCAGAAAATTTAAGTTTATTCTGTATTTCCTTATGAAACTTCAAGAGCAAAATCCCATTCTTAATATTAGAAAATACCAAGTTGTCTTATTTCAATCAAGTAGTTACTACTGTTAGTTAGAAAACGTGACCGATCTTTCCATTTGAGAAGTGCGACGTGGTTTTCCAATAGGTATTGGCAATTCTTTAGGGCCCAATCCTAAGACAAAAGCTTTTCCATTGCCTCCATAGGTTTTGTACTAAACCTTTAGTAAACTTAAATGGAACAAAATCCCAGAACTGTTAAGACACTTTGCCATCTATCAAACAGACAACTAAAACTGCAACAGTATTCAGCTTTCTATCATCCCCAGTAAAATACGGTCCAAGTGGAAAACAGGATCAATTTCATCACTGACTGCAAAATAGGAGAAAGAAATATGCCATGGCAGTAGGCATTGATTGAGCAATAGGAATATTAACCACGGTAATACGGAGAAAGTATGCCACTGTTATTCCACAAAACTTTCAAAAGAACCAAAATGCTTTCTGATGCCAGGTGCCCGCAGCAGTAAGAATGAAATGTGGTCATTTGTAGTCTTGAGATTAGCTGATAGCTTTTAAAATAAATTTAAACAAAATTCTCTCATGCCAAAAGAAGGTGGATTACTTTATTCTACTAGTTGAAGATATTCTTCTGTGCTGTGCCAAACCATTTCCAATTTACTATACTAATCTATACAACTGTCAAAGTGTTATTTTTAAGTTTTTTAAATGAAATGTATACCCTCACAGTCATCTGAACACCGGTAGTTCGTAATATGGGCAAATTAAAATTCAGCATTTAAACGGCAGAGTTGAAGCTTTCATTGAGTGGAATTATCTATCCAACTGTCACACCATAGAAGTATTCAACAGTAGAAATCTTATTATTAATTCATTTGCTTTTATGAAGTAACGTTATGAGTCGAATTATAATGTGAGAGATTTTATTTTTACAAAAGATTAGAGTCTGAATTACATATTTATTGTGCAAACAAAATGGATTATATAGGTGATATTCAATTTCCTGTTGAAAAAGCGCTATGTGAAGCACGCTTTGAGATCAGCGTAGTACATTAACGGGGAGAAGAGTCTTACTAAAACTACATGGTGAAGTTCTTAAAAAGATTTAACAATTTGCTTCTATTCTTACTGTCATTGTTTGTGTAAATTCTGCACTTGAAGACGAATTATTTAAAAAGTTGCAAAATTTCCCCAAGAGGGAACTTAAAGAACAGTTTTTTTTCTGCTTAAATCCAATTTTTCTTAATCCTCAATGTTAACTAAGAATTAACACTGCTGTCAGCAGAACAAAATGATGCAGTAGAAGAAAAAGAATAGAAATGGAAATGTAGAAATTGTTCTTCAATTTCAGATCAGGAGTTTTGAAAAGACATCTAACCTGCTGTTCAAACATCTCTAAATTACACCGATTTTCAATATCTGTCTCAATAGTAATTTTTAGTCTTTTATCTAAAGGGAACTGAACATACTCAAATAAAAACATGTTTTTCAAAATATATATGTAAAACTATCCGTAGTGAAACTCTACACTTATGTGCAACTGCACCTGAAAATCATAAACAAAAAGTTTTTTTTGGAATATTAGCACAAAGATATAAGTTGATGCCATGTGGTCTCCACACATGGGTGTATCTGTAAATACTTGGCATTATCATTTTATGATAATCCCTCATATACACATGTGCAAAAAATGCAGAAATATTGATCACCTCCGCTTAAACTCATTAGATAAAAATAGTTCATACAGAACAAAGATAGAAATGGAAAGTGCTTATTGGCACATAACCTATTAAACAAATACCCAGTCAGTCTGCATACAAGTCAAATCACTGAAGATGTCACCACTGTTAAGAAGTTTGTAACAGAGCGATAATTAGTTTTTTGTTTTTTTTTTTTTCTTTTGCTCCCTATTTAACTGGTAATAATTAAAACATTTACTTAAAAAAGTACCCACATATTTGAAATCCTGCAGCTGAAAAAAAAAAATTCTTAATAGCAGTTTGAGAATTTACAGAAACTTTCAAGCAGTTTTAATCAGCTCATACATTTATACAATAACATTTAATAATGTCGATAACTACCCAGACACTCTGGAGAAAATGTAGGAAACATTTCTGGAGATCTACTGTATAGTATTTGTAACCTAAATTAGGACAAAAAGTTCATTTGAAATCCTACCAGATACCTTTTTCTTCACATGCTATGACTTCTACATCATTAAAGCCTTTCAAATCATAAATTGATTATGGACCATGAAGCTTTTCACTAACTCTGAGTTTATAAATCCAAAATAATGAAATCTCCTCTTTTTCTAGTTTCAAAGTCTTCTTGATCACTAAGGATTGAAAAGAAAAGCCAGCGGACCTTTACCATAAAGGTTTCAAGAGAAGATGTAGAAACAGATAGATCAGATGCTTGATAAATGGCAGATTGCTGAAGAGTCATCCATATGTCTCTCCAGATAACGTTTGAATATGATGAAAGTTTTCTTTGATTTAAAAGCCTACGGTTTCAGATGCTTTTCTTATACCTTGAAACTTGCATTAATAAGGCTTAATTCCAATGTAGTTTTTTGTGCAAAACTCTCATTTAGCCAGAAGACTGTTGATAATTATCATTTATTTGTGCTTTCCAGACTCTTCACAATACATGAAATTAGTCTTGCTGAAAGAATCAGTGGTCCCCAAGAAAGTTACAGGATGGATTCCAGACAAGTTCAGCTATGCTAAAAAAAACAAGCTCCAATAGATTTAAGTGTCAGATCTATTTTTAAAGTCTTGATATTTTCTACAATTCCATGCAAAATGGGCAAGTATCCACCTGTTTCAACAATGCCTAAAGATTCTTAAGCGACATAGTAAACATACTGTTTGATTTTCTAAGTGGAAATGGGCAGAAATTGACTCTAGTTCGAGACCTTAGTGACACCTGAACATAAAAGAAGTGGCAGCTGCAAGCCAAGCACACCATCGCTAGAAATCAGGCTATGTGTGGGACCTCAAGGTGAAAGAAGCAGGATGCTCTGTAAACTCAGAAGGATCTCAGATGTTAGTTTGGCATATTGATAACAAGATGAAATTGCTTTTTCTTTTTTTTTTTTTTAATTGAACACAGAACAGAAAATGTTCACACTATCAATTGCTTAAGAAGGCAAGCAGCTGATTTCCTATATTTAAGGACTAAATTCCCAGAGTTAATATAATACTTCATCTAGTAGATAATACTTATATGTTTATATTTTTGAACTGAATACATTGCCTTTTACTTCACAGCCCTTCATCCAGTGTAGGTAAATGTTCCAGAAATGCAAAAATTGTAATGAAAACTTGCATTTTAGGCATCTTGTGAGGGGAAAGCAGGTAGAACATTGTGCTTTCAAGCAAAGAGCTTAGATGTGATGAAAAGGCAAGTTAATGACAATAGCATAGTTCACACTGACATATATTCAGTCATTTAAGAGTTTGTGTTCGAAAAATTAAGCCTCTCCTATCTCTAGCTGACTAAGTTTATACACTTGTTATGGTTTATGCTTTAGATAAAGAAGAGGTATATCAAACATAACTCATGTTTTCTTAGAAATCCAATTATTTGTTAGAAACAAATCCAATTTGTTTATTAATCTCTCAAATATATCAAATGGATTTTTAATTGAGAAGTAATTGCATTTTGTCTTATACAGTCTTTGTTGATTTCATAAGCTTATCATCAATCCTTTGGTGATTTCTCTCCTGATAAGGAAATAACATATCTAATTAATCATGTTGTGTAACAACAAATCTTCTATTTAGAGGTACAATAATTAGATCAGGAAAGTGCTAGGAAAGCAGGAAAATTATTCCCCAAGGTAGAAGGATTGTGGGATCTACTTGAAAGGAAAATATGCAGTTTGCGAAGTTGATTAATTAGTTTTATGAGGATCTTGAAAAGCTCAGTACTTTGAAGTATGCAATCAGTTTGGAAAAATAAATATCTGTGCAATGAAGATACCTTGTACCAACTTTCAAAATATTATCTGTGGCAAAACACAGCATTTGCTTTGCTATACAAAAACCTGTTTTCACTTTTGGAGACACAGTATGATAAATTTTGGCAAGCTCAGTGATTTCCTATCTATGATTCATTTGGCAAGGCAGAAATGCTAAATAAGAAGCTTGCCTTGAATTTACATATCCCATCCACAGAGTTTCAGCTGCAGCAGCTGAAAGTAAAGAAGATGCTAGATCAAGTAAAATGTCTTTTTGGACAAGAGACTGTAATGAATCAACACTTAAAATATGTGGTCATTCTCCACCCATGTGCATATTTTTATCATTCTTATTAGATGTCCTAAAAACCTAAGATCTCTTTATATCTCAGTTAGAGACCTGTGGCAGAGATGAATACATCAGTTAAATGAATAATTTGAAGCTGACAGTCTCAGCAAACTGGTTCAGAGCAACTGTGAGAAACACAGCTGTGGCATCATGCTGAAAATATCGCTCTATCTGAACATATGTGCAAACCTTGGGGATGAATGAATTGTGTCCTGGAGGGGAAAAGATAGGAAAAGAACACCAAAACCTTTTGAGCAGGTAAAAGGGAATCTGAAAAGCCTCTTTGGCACAGCAGATCAAGAATTCTCCATAGAAAAATCAAAAATATAATGAACAGAGTCAAATGTAGAGGAATCACAGGTTACACAATGCTATTTTGAACTTCCAGTCCCCTTTCTCAAGGCACAATGTGAATAAATAGAACATTTTTCCTGGGAAAAAAATAATAATAATAATAAAATACTGAAAGGACATGACAAAGTATCTTATTTCAAATGAGCATCTGAAAGAGCAATACGCCACAATGGATCAATAATTTTCAGTCATTTCCTCATTGCATGAGCTCTTTGAATCAAGGACCGTCTTTTGCTCAGGGATTTACTTCTTTCCCCCCCCCTTTGCTTAAGCAGACACTTTGCCTAAAAGAAACTATTCAAAGTCTGTGAAGTTCAAAATCTGACAGTTCAATATCTAGAAAGTAAACCTAACGTTTCATAATCATAAACATCCTGATTTCTGCAATTCTAGTTGATTATTTCATCATTGTGAAAGTTGGAAAAAAAGCCTATAGAAGTTGATTGAAAGACTAAATTTATTTATCTTTATCTGGACTTAAAATCCTAAAATAGCTGTTCTTTAAGCAAAACTGTACTTCACTAGTCATCTCTTCTATAGAACCTTTAAGTACAGAACATGTTTACAACACTTGTCAAAAAGAGGGTTTATTTTTGAAATATTTATTCCACTTCTTCCTGATTACTTCATAATCCCTAAAAAAAAATAAATCATGTACTTATGCAACGTTTTAGCTAACAGAATCTGCAAATTCCTGCTATATTTTATTCCCTCGAGTAAACATTCCTTGACTTTCTCTCTCATGTCACATACTCCAGCAGCTGTGGCCCTGATGAATCTTGATAGAAATTAGTTTAGATCTGACAGCATTCATGTTTGCTAATTTTAAACTTTTTCTTCTCAATTCAGACATCTTTCCATTCAGCTATTCCTGATACCCATTTATTGGCAAATGTAGTAGTTCTCAGCAGCTGGCAATATGAATTACACCTATTTATCAGAGAAATGAGCCAGCATAGCAAAATTTAAGATGGGATGAAAAATTGTGCAAAGACAGATGTCAGAAGCAGCAGCAAGGACTACATGAAAGGCTCGAACTTCTGGACAAAGAATCCACTTTACATTACTGTTAGTAGAATTTTAATATTTTTCTAAGCTTAAAACAATAAAATTCAGCTAAGAAAATCTCTACATCCACAGCTAATACTAATATTCATAATGCCTAACAGCAAGGTTTATATGTGCTCTTTTTAATAACCTTCCACCATATTTAATTGACTACATGCAGACCAGTCATCATCTCTCAGCTGAAGCTAATAAACATTACTATTATTATTAAGTTCATGAGGCATTAACTTAATATCATGATGATATTGTCTCTACCGTAGATCAACCAGGTTGCAAAAATCTCTTGTATGCTGACACCTATTTTAATAATACATGTGTAACATTTCTTGTTTCCTAAATGTTTAATTTGAACTGACAACTCAAGAGGTACTATCCTGTAAAATCATTTGCTTTAACATATTTTAATGCTTAAAAAATATCCCTGCTTTAATATTTGAGTATGGACATAATGAAAATTCCTTCACTTGGCCAAAATATGCACTTGCAAAAGTCCGCTGCAGTGTTAAAGATTTAAAACTCATTTCTTTTACTAGCATATTAGATACTTTTTAGAAAAGTGGTACGAATCTTTCCTCATAGATAGAGAAAGCTTTCCTCCTATTAAGTGAAAGGACAGAAAGGAGTTTAGGAGTTACACATGATCATTTCCCAAATCAATGGCAACCAAACTAAAAAGAACAGCACAAGTTTTTACAGCTACTTTGCTGCTATGTGGAAAGAGTGGCCCATATAGTTATACTAAGGTTATAGTGGCAAAGCGCTAAATACAATTAGAATACCCAAAGTATAGAGACACTAAGCCAATTGATGAAAGGCGCTGATCTGTAGTTAAAATAAAATCAGCAAATTAAATCTGATATAGAGAGATTAAAATACTTCATTTTTATCTCTTACTGAAACAAGTTAATTTAGGGGAAATTCTTCTTTGATTGTGATTAAATAGAAAAGTGTGTCCAAGAAGAAGCAATACTCTTGCTCTTGTGAGAAAACTAAAAAAAAAAAAAAAAAAAAAAAAAGAAAACCAACAAATGCCAAAATCAGTGATCTACTACTAATATTGATGCATATTGAGGAAATGTATAAGACACTTAAATATATTTCTTTTTATTCTATCCTATAGAAAACAACGAAAATTCAATAGATTGCTGCACTCAACAAATAAGCATTTAATTTCTGGAAGTTGGATCCTTCTTGCTGAGAGCTCAATTTGAAAAAAATAAACAGGCATCATAACTGCCACAATTTGATTAAACATAAATACAAATCAAGGCCAAGTCTCCTGGCATATGTTTATGCTATGTATTGCAGACAGATGTAAGCATTCTGCTTACCCTCCAAGCCTGAGAAAAAAAAAAAAAGAAAAAGAAAAAGAAAAAAGAAGCTACATAACTGCAGAAGCATGATGTGATGCCTACGTTAATAAACCCCGCTGCAAGGCAGCTTTATTCGCGTAGACTTGATGCTGTGCTAGCACAGTTGCAGTTCTCTTTTAGCTCAGAACTCACACAGAATAATCCGAGACGTAGGGCATAAACATACCAATAGTTTAAAGCTACCACCACCCTGTCCAAGAAATAAAATCTGCATTTTTATAACCACAATATCTCAGAACTCATAACCAACTTGGAGATGTGTCAAATATATTTCCTACAACTCAACTGCTGTTCCTATTAAATTAGGCTATTTGTAGAAAACTTACTGACATGAGATACATAATCAAATTAACACAGACCTGTCTACAGGCTTTATCATACTGCAATTTATCAGAGTATTATTACATTCCTAATTATTGCAGAAAGTCACTGTCATCATAGTATCAAATAATATGAAATTAATGCCAAGCGCTTTTCCAGAGCTTGCACTAAAGTGTACGCTGGTGTTTCTACAAAGTCATCTAATGACCTCTTGAGGAAGTGAGCGTTTCCTTGTGGATTTGTTTTGTTTTAATACATATTTTGTTTCATGCAGGCAGGAATATTTCTACCTCAAATCTACCTCCCAAACTCACCAAAGTAAGTTTTTCTTCTTGCCTCAACTACCCCGTAACATGACCTTTTTCCATTAACATCCCCACATAAAGAAATGCTAAACTAGCCCTAATGTACAGTTTAGCATACATGGACTATACCATGCACTGATTTAGACAATCATTCCTCATGTGTTAATTAGAACTATCTTTTTCTGTTTAATTGTTCATCTCTAATGATATTACATGAAGACAATGCATTTCTCAAGGAGTTGACAAGTGCATATTCTTTGGCAACAGTGAAAGCTATCATATGCTCAGTGGTTTCAATTTTCTTTCAAAATTGTGCCGGAAGAAACACTTCTGCAATGCCTTGAGAAAAAAATAAAATAAAAGTAGTGAACATCTGCTGATATCGATTCTGTAAATCTGAAACTTTATGAAACCTTAGATGGGATGGATTTGACAAGCATTTTTCTGGAACACTTTCAGACTTAAGCAAACAACATCTGTTAATATTGATTTTTTGGGTTACATTGAAACTTCCAGATGAATTACAATCGGGGGTGATTGAAAATTGTTGCCATATATGTTAGAAGATCAAATATTAAACAAAGTTTTAAAGGATCTGTTTACTTCTAGCTTCATTGGTAATCTACAACCATAGCCCTCCGGAATACAAAAAAAAAAAAAAAAAAAAAAAGTGAGAAAAACATTTCCTTTATTTAAGCTAACATACAGATCAGATAATATAATTTACATATATGAAAGATAGTTGAGAGATAATGCATATGTCTGATGCATTATTTTACAGTTACATAGTTGACTTAAATGTTTGCATAACTATGCAATAGAAGTCCACAGAAGAGAAATTAAGATAGTTGAAAAATCCTGCTTTGAAGAACTTCTTGCTATAAAAACAAAACTAATATTTCCCGAACCATAACTTCTAAATGTACCTGTTTTGTTTATGACAATAGCATTTTAAGTTGCTTTATGTCCTGTTGCCTGATGCCAAAGCTATCTTTATGTTTGAACATTTCAAGTTCTCTTTTATGTAAAATTTTCCTTTAATGATGAACTACTGTTAAACAATTAATCTGCTCAACAGTTTTTGATTTGGTAAATTATGCAGTACAGTTGAAGCACACACTTACTGAAATATATGTAAATGAAAATTCATTTTTGTATTTTATATGTAGTTTTCAGTTTACTCCACTTCTACTGCAGTGAGTAGGCATTCACGTATGGTATTTCACACAACATCAGTATTCTATTAATAACTACAGAATAGCCGTTTGTGTGTGAAATATACCAGCCTTGTACAATTTATAAAATCAGTTCTACAATAATACTAGTTTTTAAAAAACTGTTTCCTAACGCAACTGGACTTGCCATTTACTAAGCAGGGTTAAGTCTCCTTTCCATTATCAAGGTAGGAGTCACATGGAATAATGGGCTCTCCTGCCAACCTCCTGCATCTCTTCCAGCCATAGATAAGACCTGGCTATAAACACATAATGGCACTAATGAATCAATTTCAGCTAGAGGTCATACAATTTTACTTAAGCTTTCAGATTCTAGCAAAAGTCAACCAAACACTACCATTCATGTATAAAATAAGTCTTTTGTCTACAAAATTTATTTTTTGAGGATAGAAAATTCACATTTATAAATTTAGCTTTTGCTCAAGTTTAAGCTGCCTCTCTGTCCTACAGAAATTCTATTTGCACTTGAGAGATTTCTTGAAGTCAAATCTCAACCATATGGAGTTAGCAGTCAGTTCTATTTATCTTTCACACCACATGAAGTACCACCAGCTAGTCCAGTATCTTGCTGGTAAATCTAAGCAAGACATGGATAACGTTAGTAGTCAGAAAGAAACACTTGACAGCACTGTGTGCTTCCTTCAGAGGAGAACATCTGTTTGCAAACCACACAACTCACAACTACCGTGAAAAAAAGTTTGGATTTCTTGCTGAGTGTGACAGCCATATTGCTTGTATCACTATGTATATATATATGAACACCTAGACTCCTGGGAGAATGATCAATTGTGTCTATATGGTTACACAAAACAGAGCTTCATAACTCCTGACAATTAAAATTTACTATCATTTATAACTTCTTTATTTAAAATCTGGATTTCCTAGCAGCTGCAGCTAGGACCAAATGTCTCACCAGGGCTGGGCTGAAGAGAGCTGCTGGGAACAGGTCTCCTTGTCAGCTGGCTACCAGACACAATGGGAGCACTGCAGCATCTCTGGCGTGACAAAGCTCATATGTTTTAGATGAAAACGATTCATTACACTTTGTTTGCTACAAGAGGGTTATGCCAGCCGTTAGAGACATCTACACAAATCTTGAAATAAATGCATGTCTTAAGGACAAAGTTCCCTTCCACTGCCAAAAAAACACTTGCAAGTGCTAATTTTTGAAGAAAAATCAGAACAAAGCTCTTCCCTTGAATATTGTAAGATGCTTCAGTACTACAGGCATTGAGTATGAAGTGAAATCAGATATAAAACAGAAATAGCTGATCTTAAGTACGTGTGGAAATACTTTCATAGTTTATGGACAGTCCAAGGCAGCTCCAGCTGTAGTTCAAAATGCTTCTGGGGATCTGAATTAGAGAGAAGGTGGCATCTACCATTCCTCCATTCTACAGACATGTCATCAATCAATAACCAAACTACATACTTATTTTATGAACATATCTTTATGATACAGACATTAAAGAAGAAGTACCTATAAATTAAATGCTATCACACAGGGTGAGTTATAACTGCACTCAAGGAAAGAAAATCACATTCACACCAAACACCACATTTCACTTTGTTACATGGTGACAACACAATGAGGTCAGGAATAAACATACAAGTGAGAATAACCAAGCAGAAAAATGATCAAAGCACAATGCATTGCTATGTATGCAAAAATACATATATATAATAAAAACATATGTATACATGCAGAAAAGTGCATCTCACGTTGTGAAACTGATATCAAATGAGAAAATCTATTAATTATTCCCAGACTGTAATTAGTGCCTTCCCTCCCATAGCTGGTTCCAAGGACATTGACCCATTGGTTTAGACACTATAAAAAAAACTGAAAAATAGAGACAGAAAAAACAAAAGCATTCTCAGATTGACCCTCTACTTCAAATTCATGATATTGACATATTTTAAAATGAGAAATTAAACACTAATTATTATGTTAGATACAGGTTTTTGCATTTTTAAGCCAAAGTTCACACGATTCAAAGCTGACCTTTGGAATTATAGCATTCTGTATTTATACTGTGATCTCATCTAAAGAAAAAGTACACCTTTTATCACCATAAATCTTGATCAAGTTGAAATAAAAGAGAATGCCTGCTTAAACTACTCCAATATTTTTAATTACATTTGCTCAGTGTTTCATGGAAATTAATAGAATGGCATAACTTAAAAATTGTAACAGGACAAACTGTTCTGTGTACTTCATATTAAAAGGCTTCCTATTTGGCTGAAGAATACCTGAAGTCTTATTTTATAAGGCATCTTGGAGATGAATAAAAGCACTTAACATTATTTCTGTCTTACTAAACTCCTCGTTGTTAATTGAGTAAGTAGTAAGTGTGTTTCAGTCTTTTAATTTCAACACCTGTATAGGGCATGTGCCTCTATTAAAAGCCACGTAGAACTTTCTTTGTCTCCAAGACATTTAAGAATTGTTTAAGAGAGATAGTTTGTCTCGAAAGTGAAAATTAGTAAAGCAGGTGTTCTTAGTTGTATGCTTGAATAGCTCTGAAGGAATGGCATGATCTAGATATATATGTAATTGCAAAGCTTTAGAAATCAATGACTGACATTAATTTTATATATCGAAATTCAGACGTACTTTGCTTTGCCTGCTCTATAACTTGTGCAAAATTGGCCATTCTCTGGAAGAAATCATATCTCTTGGTGCTATGCAATGTTTAGATGGATGGATTTTTTTCCTTAATTACTCTGAACATGCGCCATATTTAATGCTGAAACATCAGTGTCATCTACTAACTAACATAGTATCCATGCAGAAAGAGCAAAAGTAGTATAAAATTATTCTATTTAAGTAGGGAAATTAATTTTAGTTCCCAACAGAATTCCTTTGATTTATACAGTTCTACTCACAAGTTAAGCAAAAGAAATGCAACTGGCATTTAGATTCATACTTGAGGGCACTGTGTTAACTGTCACTGAGATTAATACAACCTACAGAAGGCATTGTGGTGGCTGGCAGTTAGATTTATATAGTGTGCTTAATAAAGATATACACCACGTTTAAATGCACCTGGTCATTGCTTCCTCTGTTCCTCTCTTGAATGTCCCACAGGTAGGACTTCCAAGATATTTGGAAATGAGCCATCGTTCAGAAAAAAAAAAAAAAGTAGTGAACTATGTGCCTTTTTACTCACTCTAAATATTTATTCTAGTTTCCAGACTGTTGGACTCTGCATACTGAGCATGTGTATCCACTGTTCCAACCTACATTCCAACTCCTCTGTATTCTTTGTAAGGAATATTGCAAAAACACTCACAGGTTAAGTTGAGCAAGACTCTGTACCCAACTGGAAGGCATCTGACAGTAAAAGGACTCTGTACCTCACAGCTCATCATTTGCTGCAGATCATTGGTGTCAGTAGGCAGAGTTCTACTAAGATATGTGAAAATACAGGCTAGAGATATTACACCAAGTTGTTGGAAGTAACATCATACATAAATACCCATTTTAAAGTACCTGAGTATTTTAAAGTATCTGAGTACTTCAAAGAATCAAGAAACATGAAATACCTTGTCTACTGAGTTCAGCATACATGAAAAAGTTAATGGAGTAAAAGAAAAAGTTTAATGTATAACATGCCTGTATGCATGCAACAAGCTACAACTAAAAAAGCAGCAGACCTCAGAGCGCTAAATACTATAACATTCCTCATTACTGGGCATTTATGAATATCTGAAATTATTTCCATCTAATGTAACCACTGCTTCAGGCTCTCTGCAATTTCAGACAGATGCTACAGGTGATGTGATTTTTAATGTATTAAATAACACATTAACTTCTCTAGCATTATATATAATACTTGATTGGCTTGTGTAAGCTGTGGGTTTTTTTTTGTTTGTTTGCTTATAAATGGAAAACGTCATTTTGAAGCCTAATAAATATGATCAAATTTGAGGTGCTTAATCATATTTAAGAATTCCTCAGTGCCAAATTCTCATGTAATTCATAAAAAACTTCAAGTTTTAGAAAAGAAATTACATTTTAATCAGTGGTTCAGCAAACCTAAAGGAGAAACAGAGGAAGACTCCATTCTTCAAAGATCTTCCACGTTTCACCATTTACCTTCCATTTTCAATTTCCTACGTCTGTTTCTCTACTCATTTATGATAAGGAAATTAATTATTGAATTTCTTCTAAGATTAATTCATTTTCTTTATATATATTTATTTTTGTCATACCCTTTCTTTAACTTACTCTACTGCCATATCTTCAGAGTTGGCAATGAGAGCCTATCAGCTAAAACATTCAATATCTACCAAACTCAGCAATATACAAGAGTAATTAATTCCCTGCTGAATGCTGTAAGTAGGAGGAGAACATATGGAGTAAGTATCTCTTATTTCAAATATTGATCCACTCATCAAGATTAACTGTAAGTAAATAGTCATGCAGAAACTGTAATCATTATCTGTAGATCAGCTGTAATTCTTCAAGAAAATACAAGGCGCATTCTCTAGCAAAATGGGAAGAATGTAATCAGACACAAAAAATTGACTCTATTAAGTAAAAAACAGTATCTTTAAACGACCAACAGATGAGTAGTGTGGATCCCAAGCCCATTAGTGATTTCAAAATTAGCAAGGCCTTATCTATGCAGAAGTTCTGACAGTTACTTCTACCGCTATCTTTTGCCCATAAAAGTACATTATTATTTTGACCTTAGTGTTTCTCTCAATGCAAGATTTAAAACAAACAAAACAAAGAAAAAAAAAAACTACTTGTATAAGCTGGGATACTTGGCTTTTTTTAAAGTGAGAAGCAAAATGATCTCGATGTAGTTGTGTTTATCTAAACTAGGATCAAATCAACCGGTTAGTATGCACTTCCAGCAATACATTTTATTCTGACAAATAATTCATGCCCTATATTCATGTGAAATGACACACACCAAGGCATGCATGTAGCCTGCACATAAGTAGAAGGGATGCATGAAACAGTAAAGATACCAAGCTGTGTAGTCTTCTTTATCAAAGAAGGCTCAGCGTGATGAACAGCTTTACTTCCAGCCAGAACACTGCAAATGACTTTAACGTATCTTTGAAGATGATACAAAAATAACACTCATTTTTAATTTTTCAAAGGTCATTCCCTTTAGAAATTAGTGAACTTCTATAAATGACAAATAGTGCCTAATGATGAACAACCAGAGATGAACAGCCAGCTGGCTTATTGATATTCAAAGCCAACTCAAAGTACAGCTTCATAACAAAGGGAAACAATACACAGCATAAGCATGACACGTGGGTTTTACTGGTAAAACACACATCAGAGAATACCTAGGATTCAAAAAGGAACTGTTTAATTAGCAGCTTCAAAAGGACTGACCATTTGCATACTGAACAAACGATTGAGCTATCTGTGTTCTGATCAAAAGCATTTGGATCTGAACGGTCAGGGATTATGTATTATGTATCAGTTGATTACACATTAATGCACAAGCCCAAGTCAGAAACGCTCAACGTTCGTTCACAAAACCAGATTTCCTTAGTCAGTGGAGTTCAGAGATATTTTACTATAATTGCTATAGCAGTGAGTTTGTTGGACAGACACAGTTCTTACGCAAAAGCAAATCCTTTCTAATTAAGGCTTTGGGCCAAAGGAAATATTAGCAAAGTGTAGTTCTAGAATTAGTTAGTATTTAGGAATTTAATTGTAGCTGGGGCTTCAATTTATTTATTTTCACTCTGTAGACACTTTCCATAACAGTACAGACATCAGAGGAGAACAGCTCAACAAGCACCGAAAAATTATTCTCTTCATTCCAGCTGAACCATTTCCATTTTGTTTTAGTATCACCATGACAGAAGTCCCAATACCCACGCAACTTGCTTCTGAAACCTTATTTGCCTCATGGTTCTTTGAAGACCTGAGGTCAATATTGAGAATTAGCTTTGTATTTACAGGGCTTGAAGTGTACACGTACCACTGGTACAATCAAGATGCAATTCCCTACAAAGTATTGTGAACACATAATGAGGTTCTCAGGGATGTGAAGATTCAACTGTCAGTTCAAAGCATTAATTTGCTAGCTACGCCATTCATCAGGGGAAAAAAAAAAAAACAAAAAACAACCAACATTTGGAACAATGCTTTAAGCTGAACGATAAAGTATTCTGAGGGATCTGAGCAAAAGCAGCAACAAAGAAACCATCTAAAGAAGAATTTGTGTCACTTGCAATGATGTTACAGCAACGTTGATCTCCCTTAAATATAATTTTACTTCCACAGTTAACATCAGACAACTCTATATAGCTTATTATCATTAAATTTCAAAGCACTTCCTAACATATACTATCATTAACCGTTAAAAACGCAAACCTAAATATCAATTATTACTATCATGTTTATGCAAGAGAGTGAAATTTCTCCCTGTCTCGCTCCGATTTACAGGAGGGAGAGGAGGTTCTTTTAATATCTATATCCCCGGCGTGAGATTAAGAAACATCGGTTCAAATGTTGGTCCGACCAGTTTATTACAGGTGTTAATTAGGGAGATGGTGAAGGGGAGGACGGACGCTATTATGAATTAGGGTAATGGGGAAGGGAAGGAGGGCGATAGAAAAGGTAAGAAAGAAGAAGCAAGGAGTCTTTATAGGAAGCAAGAGGGACATAGTCACCACCATGGATCCAGCGAGGTTCGTAGTTCAGTCATTGATCTTCCATAGCGGTGGGTCATCAGGTGTTGTTGTTCTGTTGACAACGATAACCGCGACAACAACGACCATGGTGATGATGGCTCCTTTTCAATGCTTTCAAAGTGGTCGAGTCAGCTGTCTTTGGAGTGGCAGCTCAAATCCAAAGTGGTTGAGTCAGCTCTCCTTGGAGTGGCAGCTTCTGGCTCTGGGATCTTAGCGGAAACTCCTTTGTTCCTATCTTCCTGGCCTTGCCAGCAGATAAGAGGGAGCAGGGAGGCGCCAACTTGTATCTTGCCTTCACAGGATACAATGGCATCATCCCCCAGTTTCCCATAGCAAGCTGGAGTTATTTAGTTACAGGCCAGATCTTCCGCCAGTAAACACTCCTAAGCACTATCTTCTGGAGGCAAACAGCTAGAATTGTCCACACAGCAACACCCATCACTCATCTCCTAGACAAGTCAGTCTTATCACAAGAAATATCTCAGAAAGCAAGCTTTGAGCCAAAAAACAAAGAAGGATTCTCACACCACCCCGTGGCTCAAAGCTTGCTTGAAATCAAGCATAAGTGGCCCTCCATGGTGGTGAGGAAAAGAAAAGGGAGAAAATAAAACCAGCAAAGAAGCAGGAGGGAAGGAGGAGGGGGAGAAGGGGAAGGTAATCGTTACACAATTACTACAAAACATTTCTTGGGCTTGGTTACAAATGTTGCCCTTATCTGTTGGACTTGTTCATCATCAGTTGAAGTGGTTACAAAGTACATGGAGGATACAACTCGTTGAATAAGTTGAATGAAACATGGAATCATACAAGGTACAAACATAAGAGTTGCAACAACACACAGTAGATAAAATAGAATACGTTTCACCCACGGGCCTCCTGGAAGCCAGGATAAGAAGTCAAAGTCTAGGCCCTTCCAGGTTTGGATGGGAACATAAGCTATTTTCCGAATACCCTGGGCAATTTGCTTAACAACTTTACCATTATCATCAATCTTTAGACAACAATTAGAGTCATTCAATTTGCCACAGACACCACCCAGTGACTCTTCAGGAGTGGTAACACAAATGTTATAATGAATAAAAGGTAGAAAGTGAAAAGAGACAACCATTCATTTGGCAATAACTATACATTTAACAATAACCAATAATAATAAATAAATAAGTAAAACAAATAGAGTTATTTGTGTCAGCTGCTTTCCCCACCCAGGAACTCCCAGTGTAAGCCAGGATCCAGATGGGAATTCTTCAGTAGAGGTTGTGGTCTTATGAATAGCCATACAATATTACACTTGAGTTAATTCCCCAAAAACATATTGTTTTCTAAGATGATTTAGTGTCATGAGAACTCTCCATGTGAGCATTTCCAAAGCAATTCATATGCTGAGAGATATAAATACTAGTTTGATGAATTCAAGTATTATTACAGTGTACAGAACATTTCACAGGATAGTGTGTGTAGGATACCCCCCACAGTATAAACCATCAAAGAGGGGTAATCCCAGAAACATATGCATCTCTTATCAAAACTTAGGTACTTTCCAACAACCATATTTTGGATGGAACTCCTGGACTGGTGTGACACTGAAAAGCATCAGTGCAAAAGGATTTATGATAGATTTCTTTCATGACCACATCTAACACATATTAGATGGGTCCCTTGATTCATTTCCCAGTTTGTTATGAATTTGGAAACACTGTGGAGGAGTTACATGCAAATCATAATCAGTTTGATAAAAGGGGTGAAAGAAGGGCTCAAAAGAAATGCTATCACTGTGCAGGGAGTATCAGTAATCCAGGATGACCTGTAAAAACTCTGAACCCAGTTGTGAAGTTTAACAGATCCAAGGACTAAAATCACCACTCGCACTCACAACGACACAAAACATAACGCTATTGCAACCAAAAAATGTAATCAAGAGGTATATTCAGTATTCTAGCATGATCAAATCTTCAGTATTTCTGTCACAAAACACAAATGGTTAAAATCAGCTATTAGTTTTTTTGCATCCAATCAAGGTCCCACGGGGATCTTCTGTAAAATAAAACAAGACACCAACTTGCCCTTTTTGGGCTTTGTTAACATGGTTAAAAAAAAAAAAAAATGAGGGAACAATCCAGCAAGTGTTGATTTCATATTCCTTTTTTTGGGGGGGGTGTCTTTAGCCTTCCAAGGATAATTTTTGAGGGATTCTGTTAAGGTTAGGGAAACCGGCCTCAGGTTAGCTGAGTCAATCGACACAGTCTGGCCAGGGAGATAAAAGGGTTTCCCTGGCTTATCAGCCATTGAATCGTGACTCACAGGGATAACTGGTAAGAGTGGTGAGGTCTTTGGAAAGAAGGTGTTAAATCGAGGATCTGGTTTCCCTTTGTTGTGAACTTTCCAATACATCCACCCTTCACCGCCCCCACCCCGCTCACTTGGGAGGGGCGAAGACATCATTTTTCCAATGGCTTGGATAGCCATTCAGGTTCCCTGGGAGAGGCCCCAGGACCTGGGGTTTTGCTTTCCTCCAGATCCCTGAGCTTTTGTTCTGGCCACCAATTAACTAATTTCTCTAACTTGACAGTGGCTAATCCATTCATTAGATCTCGTGGAACACCCTTTAGCCAGCCCAGTGTCCAGAGACAATGACGTTTATGATCAATATTTCGCCTACCAGCTTTTACTGGCAATGAGACCCTGCCAGTCCCACTGAGCTTTGGGCTGGGTGGCCTGGGGGCAAGGCTGACCGCTGCAAGTCTTATTCCCCTAGGCTCAAATTTACTGGAGGAAGAAACCACTGGCCCATATTTTCTCCCATAGTTAATTAACTCTTGGGCAACCTCCCCCCATGTCCATACTTTGAATCCTGACTGCAGATGGTTGGGGGTTACTGTTTCTTCCAACGCTGCCCGGACTCTCTCTCCCTGAGGCATTGCCTGTATTTTTCCTTGCAGTTGTATACCTATAGGTTTTAACGACTCTGGAAGCCCCCTAATTAGGGTGGTCATCCTTTCAGGATCGACAGGCATCATCATTGGTGACTCATGGTGTGGCTGCAGCTTTCTATCATACATCATTTGGAGACAAGCAGCTTTTTGAACACTTTCTACTAACTGATCAACTGTTCCAGTAATAGCAAGAGGATCTCCCCTTTCTAAAGGGTTGAGACCACCTGCCCAATAGGCAGCCCTCTGTGTTAAGGACCAGGGGGCACGATTGTTGCCAGTAGTTAAAAATACTCCTGGTCCCCAGTAACCTTCTGCTTCCTTTTCTGTTAGCAGAATCTGGTCTCCACCAGTGAGGCTAACCCTCCATACATACTCTGTTTCAGATTCGTTTGGAGAGCGGCTAAAATCTTTTTTCAATTTTGCTAGTTCAGTGGCTGAGAAGGGAATTTCCTTAACGTTCATCTGAGGATCTAGATCCTCACCGTTATCGAATGTATATTCAGTTTTTATCAAAGGGCGCAATGGGGCTATTGGCATTTCTAATTTATCTAGCCTTTCCTTTATTCTTTGTAGTTCCTCCTGAGGAAAAGTTTTTTCTTGAGGCAGACTATGGGTGACAGTATTGTTGGCATGCTTAGAAGTTAACAGTTCCTTAAAAGCCATTTGCAACAAAGCCGAATTACGTTTCTCTCTTTCTAACTGTTCCTCAAGGTTCACTATTTGATTCTGCAAAGTTTTTACCAGTTCTTGTGTTACTTTAACTGATTCCTGTAGTGCTTGTATAGCTTGGGTTTCTGCCGAATGCTTTTCCTCTCGGAACTCCACGGCAGCTTTTAAAACAGCCCCGAGTACGGCACAAATAAACGACTTTCCTTTTCCGGCTCGGGTACGAGCCTCATTTTGTAAAACACGAATACGGTCCGAAACACTCTGCAAGTTATACCAGTTCTGTCGTGCCCAATCCACACCTGATAAAGAGGGTCGAGCACCATGTTTTTCTAAGAGATCAAATAGTACATCTTCACTTTTCATGGTGGCAATGCTGTCACTCATTTTTCAATACGCTGAAAGATCTACACTTAGAGAGAGGGAGGTATACGTATTCAAAAGCTCAGGTAACTCCTTGCCTCCCCCCAGGGAGGCACACAACACCTACTAAAGAAATGCAAATGCTCCAATCACTCTTCCCTTTCTCTGAGGGAAGCACACAAAAGAGTTCAAATTTCACACTTAAGTTACAAGATACTTAAATCACAAAATGCAGAAAGGGTCTTCCCGAGGAGGCACACACGTAATCAAAATTAATTCATACGTCCTCGAGAGGTATACACATAAAAGGTAAAGTCTCAGAATATGGAGCGGTCTTCCTGGAGAAGGACTCACGTTTAAGTTTTCAAAAATATCGCTCCATGCAACTCCAGGAGGTACACACAAAGAAAGTTTCAGACTATATCTGGAAGTACAACACTCTCACGGTGGGGATCCTGTCCGTGACGCCATTAAATAAAATGTCTCGCTCCGATTTACAGGAGGGAGAGGAGGTTCTTTTAATATCTATATCCCCGGCGTGAGATTAAGAAACATCGGTTCAAATGTTGGTCCGACCAGTTTATTACAGGTGTTAATTAGGGAGATGGTGAAGGGGAGGGCGGACGCTATTATGAATTAGGGTAATGGGGAAGGGAAGGAGGGCGATAGAAAAGGTAAGAAAGAAGAAGCAAGGAGTCTTTATAGGAAGCAAGAGGGACATAGTCACCACCATGGATCCAGCGAGGTTCGTAGTTCAGTCATTGATCTTCCATAGCGGTGGGTCATCAGGTGTTGTTGTTCTGTTGACAACGATAACCGCGACAACAACGACCATGGTGATGATGGCTCCTTTTCAATGCTTTCAAAGTGGTCGAGTCAGCTGTCTTTGGAGTGGCAGCTCAAATCCAAAGTGGTTGAGTCAGCTCTCCTTGGAGTGGCAGCTTCTGGCTCTGGGATCTTAGCGGAAACTCCTTTGTTCCTATCTTCCTGGCCTTGCCAGCAGATAAGAGGGAGCAGGGAGGCGCCAACTTGTATCTTGCCTTCACAGGATACAATGGCATCATCCCCCAGTTTCCCATAGCAAGCTGGAGTTATTTAGTTACAGGCCAGATCTTCCGCCAGTAAACACTCCTAAGCACTATCTTCTGGAGGCAAACAGCTAGAATTGTCCACACAGCAACACCCATCACTCATCTCCTAGACAAGTCAGTCTTATCACAAGAAATATCTCAGAAAGCAAGCTTTGAGCCAAAAAACAAAGAAGGATTCTCACACTCCCAAACAGTACTTGTGGCTACATCTCTACTAGTTAATTACACCATTCCCAATGCAACAAAGTATGACTGCATATACTATTAAAATAATCAAGGGCATGTTCCTCATTTAGGACAATTTTTGTTCTCTCAAATAATTCACAAGCCAGGGCTGGGCACAGAAGCCTTCCAGTGAAAATTCTTAAAAGGCTGGTACCGTGCAGCCACCCTGTTTTGTCAGGTAGAAGACTTCATTAGCGCCGGGTTGATCTTTGCCAGTCAGCCTCAGTGCCTGGGAATGTTCCCAAGCATGTTTAATTTACACTAGCGTCAATGTATCCTGATAGGCCAAGAATTAATTAAACAATTTGGTCTGTTTATACATTTTTGTACTTCACAAGGACAAGAAGCGGTGGGTAGAGAAACAATATATTCATGTTTTAGACATTCCAAACTCTAGGGAAGATTAAAACTCAAAAATGCATTATGCACAATCTCAATATTAACTAAGAAAAATTTGAAGATGTAACACTAAGTTTTTAAACATACATTATTCACCCTATAAAGCATTCAGTTTTGGTTAAAGGCAATTTGGTTCCTATTATCAATCCCATCTACTGCACTTACCACTTCAAAATAAGAACTCATCAGAAACAATGTTAAATACTACTAAAAATGCAACATCCTAATTATGCCTTCTCCTCTTGTGGTGCTTTAGAATTTTACACTGAAAAAATAAATAAATCTTTTCACCTTGCGCATTGACAATACCTAGAAATTAAAGTGTTCTGAAGAAAGGTTTTGCAGATCATTGCATTGCTCTGCTGTAGCTTCTCTAGAAATATGAGGTTTTTCAGAATTTTTCACAATTCTAGAAGCTCCAAGAACTTGTATCTATGATTACAAGATTTACCAAAATTTTTTTAATGTGAATGGGGAGGTACTTGGTTTTGCTTGAGAGAACCCACTCCAGCACCTCATATTGTTCACATCTCAGGCATCAGGCAACAGGATGTGAGAGCATCAGTAGGTTATAGAAAGAATCTTCCTACTCACACCCCCGAGACACTCACACTATTTTACACAAATCAAAATAGATGTACCAGATACCTGTTACTATATAAGATAACTGATTAAATAACTCTCTGGAGAAGCAGAATATATCTGCCTAATTTGATTATATATAGAGAGCTGAAAATAATTCCCTGATTTTCTGAGCACCCTTACAACTGAAGTATTAGATAAGAGTATCTTTTTCTGATTGGCAGCTTTCTGAATATATTCTTTTATCTCTTTTGATTTCTTACAACTGCTCAAAGACATAACAATCCAAACTATATGGCCAATGAAACATTCGCTAATCAAAAAAATATATTGAAACAACTTAGGAAACAAAACTTACTGAAAAGTAAGTTCACTTTGACCTAAACAATTTTTCTTCCCATTTCTAGATTCATATAAAGAAATTCAGTAGTGACACACAGATAGGAGAAATGCTATGGTATTCCTGAAAACTTACTTATACCTAAAAAAAGAAAAAAGTAAACCACAACCACATGATCATCACAGGATAATTTGTGAAGTACACAAGCGATTTTTTTTTTTAAAACAGAAAAGGATTATTTTGACTTCTACGTTTCTATGCTGAACATACTACTGGATTTACAGATCAGCCACTTGCTTTCTGATTCGTAGTGCACTGGTACCTTGCATTGAATAAATTACATCAGTGGCAAAATACGTTTGAAGATAGGGAGAGTAAGGAGGAGCTACAACCTGTTTTAAACATATGCATGAAGCCAAAGTACTCCAGGTATGAAAAGTAAAGATTTCTCTTGTTTGGATTTAAAGTGAAGTACTAAGAACAAGGACAGTTTTTAAAAATAATCTGAAGTGATTCAAGAATTAAACTTCTTTTTAAAACAGTAATAAGGGCATAAGCTAGATTTAAAAGGAAGTGGATCTTCAACAGTAACTTCCACTTCTGTAACACCACAATCAGAATCCTCAATCCATCAAAAATATCAGGAACTGCAAGGGATTGATTTTTCTTGTTTCAAGATTCACTTTTATTCTGTAGCATTCATCCCCAACATGACTCCTGTTAATGCGTGGTTGTGAATTGAATGAACTCATATCATCTCCTTCAAATTAAACACTGATTCTTTGCATGTATACTGTACATATGAGTACAGGGAGTACTGTACATGTAGAGTACAGTAAAACATCTGCTTCTCTGAGCTCTTTTCCAACCTCCTTGTTAATAAGATCATCATCAATGTATTGACAGGATTTTGATGCTTAAGTAGAATTTCATTTAGATAGTTCTAATGAATTCAGTCAGTTAAGATTTATTTTCTGAGACCTGAGGAAAAAACAGTAGATTTCACAATACTGTCTTAAAACAGGACTTAAGGTGCTACTTGATAGTAGATTATGGATAACTGATTGTACCTGTAAACCTGAAAGAGTATATAATTAATGTGATCTATGAACAGTGGTTGGGGCAGGAAAAAAAAAAAAAATCTTAACTAGAGTATTTATAACAAAAAATGAAAACAATGTACTAATACAGACAAATTCATTTCATATTACACTGCAAGATAAAATTGATGTCTAAAAAGGATTAAAGGACACGATTTGCTTCCCTAGTATTAGAACTCTCTACAGAAAATTATGAATAATTACTGCATGTAATACACATTCCACAGCTTCTCAAGTGAAAAGCAGGCAAAAATGTGGTGCTTAAGGAGTAGGAATGGATGCCTCCTCTCCTTCAACTTCCCCAAAGCAGCTATGACAAATTTCATCAGTAAATCTGATGCTTATGTATACTAAGGGCGGTTGATCTCATTTGCAAATCAGGCATTTAAGAAAAGCTGGTTTCCAAGGTTTCCAGACTTTGTATTCTCTCAAACAACTATACTACAAAGAGATTAAAAGTTGTAAAAATTATTCTCCTTCCTTACAGAGAACCACTAGACAGCTAGTAAATGTGGTTAAAAAAAGAATCCTATCCAGTTTGTAGACTGATATATTAAAAGATGAACTGAAAATCATTTCCAATATAATTTAATTTACTTTCTCAAAGTAAACCAGACATGGAGTAAAGATGTCTCTGCCTAACTTTAATGAAAATTTTAAATATTGCACATCACACAACATTTTCATGAAAATCAGCAAGATGAGAAAGGCCAGTTTTCTTAGAGTTACACTTAACTATATTTGTTGGCTCATCCAAATAAAAATACAAGATTTTTTTTAGAGTGAAGATATGAGCGACTTGTCCTCAGGTACCTATCCAACTTTACCACAGTCTTTCCATTATGAGTATGACAGTAAATTATGCCAAAGGCAAGACATGAATGTAAAACGCTGTTAACATATCAACATATAACTCAGGTGAGATGCTATTTTCTGAGGTATGTTCTTTTTCTAACACGCATCACTCTGAAAGCAGCTGAAGTAACACTGAAAACTCCAGTTATTTCAGAATTAGAAAAAATCCAAATTGATGCTTTCCAGTGCAGTTACTATAGTTACTGAGAGAGTGGGAAATTAATTCTAGCTCTCTAACAAGAGTCAAGAATAACCACTTTCCATTACATATGCATAACGATAAAACTATGTTAGCTCATATAAAATAATAATTATGAAAATTATTTTTTCATGAAGTGGATTTTTATTTTTAAATGAGATCTTGAACAAGTAAGCAGAACAAAAACTGTAGGAATACTCTGCACAGTGAGCTAGTTATGTTACCAAAAACTTCAATAAACTTCAATCTAACACAGAATGCATATTTTTGGCAGTAACTTTGCCTTTTTGCTTTCTTCTGTGCCTACAAATTTTAACAAGTTTGAAGTGCAGATGATCTATAATTTTTGACTTATAGCTGCACACTTATACAGAATCATGACTTCTGAAAAAAACTGAGTAAGCAAGAAATGCATCATCTCACTCTCAACTAGCAAATACTTTGTCAAGTAACAGTTAAGGGCACAGGACTCCACCACACAGATTTATAACACCTTTGCAGGTTACAGTGAGTATATAAGCTTTATATAGCATGGAATGCCTTAAGCAAGCTTTCTGTTCTTTATTTTTCCTTCATTTTTACTTAGCTGCCTCAGTGCTTTTCCTCTGAAACAAACAAAAAAAGAGGCATCCACATATACTGTCGTCAAATATTTGCAGCTTAATTGCTTTCATCTAGGGACTTGTTACTATTAGATTTAATAGACTTTGGGGTGTCCTCTTCTGAGATCTTTAACATGTTTGGGGCCTCAGAGAGCCATGAAGAAAAACAGAACTTACAGAGGGAAAGTCAATGGTCCACTGACTAAGGAAAAAAAAAAAAAAAAAAAAAAAATCACACATCTTAAATAACACACTGTGGTCTTCGGGCCCTGAAGGGCCAGGGATAACAGTACTAAATTAGTCCTTTTAGTCTTGCCGTTATTATAAAATCATGTCCAACATGAATATATCTATAATGCTTTGTAAATTGGAATAGCAGGAAATAGTCTTGCTTATATTTACGCATTCCTGTAACACAGTGGAAAGCAGAGCAATGACAGCACAGCAGCAATGCCCTAAGCTACAAGAAGTGAGGATTTACTTAAATGCTACAACCACAGACACAGAAATAAAAGAAAAAATGTACTTACCTTCAGAAGGCCTCAGATACACAGGGATCTCCACAAGATACCTTTGATTCCACTGCTAACCCTTAAGTGAGGTCTGGGAAAGGGTCAATTCTGAATGCACCCCCTCCGGTCACTCAGTTACATTGCATGCACCTGAGCTCCCCTGGGTTGGCCCTGCCTTCCTACCAGGTGCTCAATCACTGGCTCAAGCCATGACTCAGAGTTTCTGCTACAAATCCTAATATGTAGTATAGACCTCCACATTACTTGTATAAATTATTGTACTTTAAAACACAAGCAGTATGTCACACAAGACTCAAGCTAAATGGTGCCATATTTTAAATTTGATTTTATTTTTTTTTTTTAGATTTTTAAGGAAGCATAACAATAACTGCATGAGGATTGTATTTCATTCTAAAAATGAATGAAATTCTTCTCAGTGCTGCACTGACCACGTGATACAAATCCACATTTAAGAGAGATTTGAGTTTCATCTTCTAGCAGAGATAGGATAAGAAATATGAATTGGAGCTAAAGATGCATCAAACCACAGACTGCATTCTGTTCAAGCATAACTTTTATAGAAATGGTTTCTAATTTCAGAAGAACAATTCTTACAGGAGACAGAAAACTTGAAATCAGTTTTATGTATGCATATTAGCCATATTAATGAGAGCACTACTCTCATATATAAATCAAATAGATTTAATCATTGATTTAAAGAAAACTGCCATCTTCTGAATTACACTCACCTCTTTCTGGAGGAGCTGGGTTGCCTTCCAAAGCTATCCATATGAACGGCAAATTTGCCCGCTTCCTTGTTTGCTATCTGCTGCAGTCTGATGAGGTAGCACAGCTGTTGGTCCTAAAGCAAGTAGAAGACAAGGTGTTTTAACCAGTCTCCTTTTGAACAAGAACGTATTTAATGAGAATTATCTAACATTTAGAAATCTTTTACTGAACTCATCCCTGTAAGAAACATTTTGCAGATTCCTCCTCTGCAAATCTTAATCTTTGTATAAATATAGTCCCTACTTTGAGTTGAGTAAATACTTAGCTCTTTTTGAGCGGTGTTTCCTGTATTTCTAGATGCAGAAAGGGCTCTAGGAAATTATGTTTAATACCTGTCTGTAAGAGATTTTTTGCATCATCATTGTCTCAAAGCTTGCTGAGGACACAGACGAACAAGTTCAGGCAAGTCCTGGGCAAGGGTTGTGAAATCCTTTGTCTGAAGGACACAGATGAACAAGTTCAAGCAAGTCCTGGTCAGGGGTTGAGAGATCTTTTGTCTGGAGAAGTTTGATGGACAAGTCTTGGGCAAGTATTGCGAAATCTTTTGTCCGAGGGTGACAGATGGACTGGGCCGGGGGCAGCGAGAGAGAGATAAACTGCAGCTTAATAGCTGCGAAGTGGTCTTTTGTGTGGGCTTATCTCAGTTTGCAAGTGACACCAAACTGTGTGGTGAGGTCAACACACCTGAGGGACAGGATGACATCCAGAGAAACCTAGACAGGTTCAGGCAGTGGGCCCAAAAGAACCTCAGCAAATCCAACTGCAAGGTTTTACACAAGGGTTGTGGCAATCCCCATTATCAATACAAGCTGGGGGATGAAAGGATACAGCACAGTTCTTCTGAAAAGGACCTGGAGTTACTGGTAGATGGTAATCTGGACATAAGCCAACAACATGTTTTCACAGCCCAGAAAGCTAACAGTATCCTGGGCTGCATCAACAAAATCATAGTCAGCAGGACAAGGAAGGTGATCCTGACCTACTACTCTGCACTGGTGAGACCTCACCTGGAGTACTGTGTCCAGATATGGAGTCCTCAGTACAAGAGATGTAGACCTGTCACAAAAATGATCCAAGTGATGGAACACCTCTCCTACAAGGACAGGCTGAGAGAGCTGAGGCTCTTCAGCCTGGAGAAGAGAAGGCTGCAAGATGGACTGATAGCAGCCTTTCAGTATCTAAAGGGGGCTATAAGAAAGAAAGGGACAGACTCTTTAGCTGGGTCTGTTGTGACAGGACAAGGAGAAATGGTTTCAAACTAAAAGAGTGAAGATTTAGACTGGATATAAGGGCAAAGGTTTTTATGATAAGGGTAGTGAAGCACTGTAATGTTGCGAAAGATTTGATGGATGCCCTATCCTTGGAGACATTCAAGGTCAGTCTGGACGGGGCTCTGAGCAACTACTGAGTTGTAGACATCCTTGTTCACTGCAGGGAAATTGGATTAGATGACCTTTAAAAATCCCTTCAAACTCAAATGATTGTATGGTTCTGATTTCCAACTAAAGACATAAACTGACAAACTAGTTTTGAAATCTTATCCATAGAAAACATAAGTGATTTTTTTACTCCTCTTCTGTAATAAACTGTTCTGCCTGGAATAAAAACTACAGAAATCTATTAATGAATGAATTGTGTTTGCTCTGTTGAAAAAAAATAAATAAAATAATAATATTTGGGTCCTTTTAGGCAAATACTTAGCATTTTTCATAGTTAAACAAAACAGAGTTTAAAAGGTTAACAAAAGAACCAACAAGTTATACAAGGAGAAAACATGGATATGGAATGAGGAGGTGTTTCAGATGATAGAAAGAAGCAGATGGAAAGCTGATGAGGCAAAGAAATGCCAACCTGGGAATGTATCAAGCCATCCAGGTGGCAAAAAAAAAGTATTAGATCTTAATTCTGCTTAATATTGAGGAATTCC
This sequence comes from Phasianus colchicus, assembly GCF_987193195.1. NCBI lineage: Eukaryota > Metazoa > Chordata > Aves > Galliformes > Phasianidae > Phasianus > Phasianus colchicus. The sequence goes on from NC_143449.1 coordinate 12,852,977, forward strand.
TGAGATTTAACAACCTCTGATTTTCCCTACAGATGAAATATAAAGACAGGCACTAACTGTTACACTGTTGTTTATCAATATCACAGGCAGAGTTATTTGGAGTGGGTAATATAACAGTTACCTTGTGGCTACTGGAAAGTTCACACAGTGCAGGAAAGCATGCAATATGCAAATAAGTATTTGTCTCTACATATGCAAGAGAACTTTGCTCATGCAGCAACAAAGGTGTGACATTTGAGAGGCTATGAAAAAAGGGGAATGATTAGGAAAAAATACACAAACAGAAAGACATCTGAAGATTACCACAATTAAAAAAAAAAAAATCAGATACAATTTAAAGGCAAAAGTATAGATTTATCGTATTTTTATCCCCACATCATCAGCTTACAATGTGATCTATGGAGAAACCATGCAAAGCCAAGATAAAAGTTTAACTCATACATTTCATGAAAACCTCAATTTCTGACTTCAGTAAGTGCTGAAAGTGCCAAGGTGCTTTATAACACTGAGCATTAAAAGAAGAGCAGAGCAAAATTGGAATCACTACTATCAACTCTTTGATATCTGGTCACAGTCTTCCTATTGTTACACTATAAAATTATTTCTGTTTAGGTTTACTTCTAAAGCCCCAGGGAGCCAAAACCTTTTCTTGCATTTTTCTTTTCTCATTTTCCCTTTCTTCTTCCTAATTCAGCATGAATTAGGAAAATCTCTTAGGGAAATACATCTCCTGGGGAATTCATATTCACTAGTACTTTAACTGCAATGCCAGCATAGTGGAAACAGCTGCATCTCAATTCACCCTTGAGAACTGTGTCTTTTCTCCTAAGAGGCTGAGAAAAATGCATAGAAAAATGACTAGGAAGAACTACAGAAAGGTGCTACATAATTTATACAAGAACTGCAAGCAAATGGAAATACTTCCTAACCAGCTAGGACCACTGTGAACACAGATCTTTAAAGTTTGAGTCAGTTCTTATGTAGAATAAACATCAATTTGCCAGTTGTCATGCATTCTAGAACCATTTATGCCCTTTATTCTGAAGCACAATCACATTTATTTTCCTGACCTGCTGTGAGAATGGGCTTGAGACGTTACTGCCACAGCTGAAATATGTTGTGGTATTCAGCAAAGATATTTAGCATTATGCTGCACATAATAAGCTTCACCACTCATCTTACAATTAGTCATGTTGACACATTTTTATAAATTAAACCTAGCAATCATTTTCACATGAGACATTTTCCCTGAAGAAGGAGTCTTTTGGCTTTGCGGGAAGCATTCAAAGTCAGGCATTTACTACAATTGAAAGCAATTTCTGTTATGGAAAAGAGAAACGTGCCTTTTGTACATGCCAAAAGGAAAATGAAATGTGAATCAAATTTATGATGGCAACAACAAAAACATCATTTTCTACAAGTGAAAAGACATTTCACATAGCCTAACACTTCTTCTGGGCTAATTGTTAAGTTCTATATATCACAGTATAACCAGGGGTAAAACAAAGCAAAACAAATTCCGCTAATGAGTATGGCCCAGATTCTCAGAGGGCATAAACAATCTTAGTTACATTAAATGCGAGAGCAGAGTCATAGCAGCTATTTCAGATACACATTTGGCATCACTAAGTCTAAAAGTGAACTAGAAGGAAACAGAATAATACTTCTCCTTCTGTACAAATTTGCTTTGATTGATGGATTTCTGATTAATTTCTATTAAAACATTGTGCTAGGTACAATTACTGGAGGTGCCTTTTTGAGAAAATACTTCCCACCTTTTTATATCTAATATTCTATCTGACAAAATTGCAGGTTAGTACCAAACACCTTATTATATGTTATAGTATCTATGTGGAGAAAAAACAACTCCTCCAATCTGAAAGCATTTTAAATACACAATCACATACCTCAAGACCATTGAATTTTGAAGGTTAGTACAGAGTTTTCACTGTTTTACTCATAATGCCTGCCACACAAGAATTTTTATTTGTCAGGAATGCAAAAAGGTGCTTTATTCACTCTCCCCAGTGGACTCTTTTGAGGCCTCTGTAGCTGAAGGCTGGCTGTCTTCCAGTCCTACACACCACACATAAATTCTCACAGAGACACTTGCATCCCTCCAGCAGCTGATGATGATGATGGCAGACTGATCATTAACTGGTTTCGTTATTCCATCCCGACTCGTGCTTTGCTCCAAGAGCTCCACAGAGATCAGTGCAGAAATCTGCTCATCAGCATGGCAAATATTGTATGCGTTGTGAAATGAGTAGTGTAACACTGACAGTATGAGATGTCATCTAACTTCAATTCACAGTAAATTTGCATTACAATTTGTTTAAGGACATTAAAGACAGCTATGCGTTCAGATTTTGACTGAGTGTCACCTGGTTTTAAATTTTGTTGTAATACTTGCAAATGCCTGTTATTAACCTCCAGTCTTTTGTTCTAAACATTACATCCCATCCTGGAATAACGAATTCTACTCCACAGACAGCCCTGCTAGCCAGTTTTCTAAGTCTATCAACATGTTCAAGTATATTTAAACAGCCTGGAGTGTGACAAACTAAATAAAATGATCAAAGAACTTCAAAGTGTCACAGCACCTCACAAGGCAGATCTGTGCAAAGGTATCAATTTTTACTTTGCAAATATTTGCAAGTAAAAAAAGATTCCCATGAATTTGTCAAAAGGCAAGAAAACATCACTTCTCCCAGTAAATACCATCTTTCATTATGACAGCAGTAAAAATATAGAGTAGTATAAGTGCTCTGAGCTTTACAAATCCAGTAAAAATGAATTATATCTTTCAGATAAAATCACAATAAAATAACTACTGGAAGAGAAGAGGATTTTACTGAGGTTTGTACTCTATTCATAGTTTTCTCTCAAACAAAAAATACTGTATTTAGTTTTAATTAAACCACTCTTGCTTCAAAATAGCATTGACTGTTAAAAGTCATGAGAGCATTTAAAGCCTCTCAATAAAAACAGTAAAAAGAACAGATTTCTCCCTTCAAGAGTTACAGTGCTAGAATATCCAGGATGGCTCCTCTTTTTCGTGCTCTTTGCCTACAGTGCATTCTTCTTCACAAAGAATATCAAACACAAAGCCATTGGAAAGAGTAGAATATACACTTCAAAAATGTTGGGGTTGGGGATAGGAGGTGATTTCTTAGATTTCAGCACGTGCAGAAACATAAAGCTTATAATTTGTATGTTTTTCGTATGTATTATTCCCAGACAAAAGCAGTAAGTTCCTAGACCTGGAAATCAGGAGGAACATTGGGATGAATAGAGATGGTAAATGATGCCAAGCAAAAGGAAGGCCTGGAATAACTAGCCCATGTGTGAGCTGAAAGAACAGCATTCTCTGAAAAGCTCCATTTGACCATGCTGGGCCAAGGCCCAGACATGTTCCTTTTCCTCAGTATATCGCAAGTCGAGTTTTCATGGCAAACACAGTCTGACTACATGAGCCAAGAACCCAGCATCTGCTTTCAGTTACTGTTTTTATCTGCACTGGGTGTTCCTCCCTGTGAAGTCTCTACTCCTACCTGAAGTTTTCTTCAGGGAATGTGATGAGCCAGATGCTAGGTACAAGGGAGGGACGTGGCTCTGAGCCATGACACCAGCTGGCCCCACGTGCTCCTAATGAAGAGACCTGCCTGCTTACAGCTGTGAGACAAACCTGTGCAGCCAGCTTCTGTGGCCACCCTGCATGCCAGTGTCATTGACCCAGCTGGAATAAATCGATACAGATCTCCACTGTGCAGGCTGTCTATCGTCACCTCTACAAAGGATGTTAAAGGGGGATACTGCTTTAGCAATCACTGCTCACAGCTTCCTGTGAAGATAATTTGACATGGCTTGGTCCAGAGAGATTTTCTGCTAGAGTATGGAAATAAGCAACATTTTGTACTGTATTAATGTTTTGGTTTTTTTTGTTTGTTTGTTTTTGTTTTTTTTTTTTTGCATTTGTATATAGGCAACTATAATTTATCAATTTTATACTTCGCATCTTTAGAAAAAGTTCTGTTTTTTTTGCATAGCTATTAAACATGCCTGGTAATGTAACTGATGGTGTTTCCTTATGTTAATAGATACTTTGAAGCACTTTGACAGTATCTGTAGATCTAATATCCAAACTAAACATACCCTCACTGTTAAACAACTGGATCATACTCTAACATTCTATCCTGTTACATATTTTAACCATTTATAATACTTATCATATTTTAATGAGTTACTTTCAGAACTCATAGCCCAAACAAGTTCAGGTTATTTCATGTAAGTAAAACAACTGAAGACATCATGGTTCAAAGCACTGTCCTCGGCTGTCACACAATTCACTCAATAGAAAGTACAATTTGCTTCCTGACTGCACAAAAAAAATAGATCTTTATGACACATTTACATTGTTGCTTTATATCTTATTTCTTGGTAATCCATTACATTTTTGGTAAAAGTATACTGGAAGAAAACATGCAGGAAAAGAATCAGTTTAGTGACTGACAAAAAGAAATAATGTGAAGCCTAAAGCCAGATTACATACAGTTCATGTTAAAGATTTAACACTTAATTAAGCCACTGAGTGTTCTTGTGCAGACCAATAATTTACACTACAACACTATTAGTATAGTGTACTTTTCTTTATTTCCTATCTCATCATCCCCAAATGAATGAAGATAATTTCTAATGGAAGAAAATAAGAACAACAACCAACAACGGAAACTTTAAAAGACAGAAATAAAGTATTATTTACAATCAATTTCAGAGGTAACATACATCCTTCAAAATGCCTCCCATCAAAAGCATTAATCACTACTGATACAATCTAAAAAAACAAGCTTAGTATAATGTCACATCCATTTGAGCCCTTTTAGCAACCTTTTCTATTTGGGAGAATTAACATTATTCTGGTTTTGTTTTTGTTTTGCTAGTTCCTATGCTCTCTACTCCTTCTTAGTCTTTGTTGCTTTGTACCAAGCCATCTTTTTAAACTTGAACACATTTTTATCTCTCCCAGTTCACTGCCTGTGAAGAAATTAAAGAAAATTATTTTAAAAGCTTTCTGTGGTACAATTTACAAATAGAATCATTTAACACATAAGTAGGGAAATTACTTTCATCAGTTATATACAGGGCACAAAAACTAAAACTGTTGCTCAGGAATACTCCCTTATGCACTCAAACACAAGCATTTGAGCCACCAGTACAGAAACTTTTGAGTAATGATGCAGAAAGACTAGCACTTAAATTTACAGCCATTAAAAACTTCACAATATTTGATGTTCAAAGATTTTCTTACATTTGTTTCCAAGAATAAATCCTTTGAATTCCACTCTGTCTTTATATATATAGGTGTGCATATCTGTTTGTTCACTTCCTGCATCCCTAAAGCAAATATTTTTATACTACTGTTACATGAAGATATATTGTTTCTTCAAGAGTCCAGAAGTAGAATGACTGGGGGCTTTTTCACTAACACAATCTTACCTGCATGAAAGAGCAATTTTTTTCCTTACATTTCCGTTTGAAAAGAAGTTGAACATGGATAATAAAGATGTAGAGTTTCCGGATAGATTAGAAAGAACACAGAAACCAGTCCTTTCAGCCCCAGAGGTAAGTAGAACAAATTCATAGGAGATTTCAATTTGGATGTGCACTGTGAGTCATTTCTACACTGAGAGACAATTTAATCCCAACATCAGTTGATCCATTGCTGACATCATCCCAGAATTTCAGCTGTTATCCTTTGGGAAGAGTGAATCAGCCTCTAAGTTAACTTGACAATGATTTTTACTACATGAAAACAATCACTGACTAATTGTCAATACAAATTAAAATGCTCATGAATTCACATGGTAGATTTTCGGTTAATTCATTGAAGAGAAGCAAGCAGACATTAATTAAAAATTCCTCTAGTAACACATATTCCTGCCAGGGATTCTCACACTAATCAAGAAACCACTTCTAAAGATCTAATTTTTTCCATCTTTCTAGTTTGCAACTCCTTTCCCTTTGTCACGTTAAGTCCCACTGGTCATCATTCTCACTTGTCCTCCTTTTTGTCACCCCAGCCACTGATTTTCCACTCCAAGCTCCTCCAGTTTAACAAAAAAAACCTCCCTCAAATCACCTCGCATTTAAAATGCTCTTCAGCTCTGGGAGGTGAGGATGTGGTATAAGAGCCCTATTTTTGCCTCTAAGCACAGCAGTCCTAGGGTAATTGCCAGAATTACAGTGGCTTTCAAGTTGAGTTTACAAGATCAAGCTGGTTTCAAAGCAGCATTTACTGTTCCGTAATTTCATCTAATCCCCACAGCTACTGACATAAACTAATTGCATGTACACATATGATCCCATTACGAATGGTGCAATCCAGATGGTGCCAATCTGGGACTGCAGAGTTCCAGTGCTGTCAAACACATGCCAGGTTTACCTGCTGCACTTACATCTCTATTTCTACTTTATCACAGACACTTCCTATTCAACAGGCTGGGCAAAAGAAGACAGCTGTGAATTCGTAATTCCCCACAGACAAAATTGTTCAAAAAAATTCCCAAGAGACTTTGTCGAGTCAATAATGCCTCAAAAGTATTAGATTTTGCTTTAAATCATTCTGTTCTTACTATTATCATCATCACCACCACTATTTATTATTAATTCATCAGCACTCAGAATTGTTGTGATGAACAATAACCCAACTGCAGTGGGGCCGGAAATCCCTGCTAGACAAGACCAGCTCACACCTGAAAGAACTTGCAGTGTGTGGGTGTATTCTAATACGAACAGAAGGGTCTGCAAACTAACTCGCATGGTTTGTGATTTCTTCTATGTATGGCTTGTGATTTCTTCTATGTCTGTCTCAGTGACTCAAGAATAACCAGCAATCTAAAACATATATTTGCAACTTTATGCAGATACGTGCGTACTGCAAATCATCTAACTACTTTGCAAGAAAGTCACTGAAGGATGTCTCATATTAAAATGGATGTTTACTGCTTCAATCTCTCAACAAATCTCAAAAATGAAGCAAATAAAAAATAAACAGAACAATTCTTATATGCATTCACTTTTCTTGTCTGTAGGAAAAATTTCTGAAAAATTAAATTGAACTTCAGAATTTAAAAGTGAAAAGGTTTAGAAGTGAAAAAAGGAACATATATCTATGCTATGGTCCTCGAACTGAAACTGTCACAGAATCACAGAATCACAGAATCGTAGGGGTTGGAAGGGACCTCCAGAGATCATCGAGTCCAACCCCCCTGCCAAAGCAGGTTCCCTACACCAGGTCGCACAGGTAGGCGTCCAGGTGGGTCTTGAATATCTCCAGAGAAGGAGACTCCACAACCCCCCTGGGCAGCCTGTTCCAGTGCTCCGTCACCCTCACCGTAAAGAAGTTCTTGTGCACACTGGTGCAGAACTTCCTATGCTCCAGCTTCTGGCCATTTCCCCTTGTCCTGTCTCCGCACACTGCTGAAAAGAGTCTGGCCTCACCACTTTGCCCCCAAAACTGTCCCTGTTGCTAACTTGAGCGTCAGTATAAATAGTATCAAAAATGATGATGAATAGTCCCTTGCATAAAGAGATTCAAATGTGTATTAAATAAAAAGAGTACTTTAATTATATCTTTGTGAAACTAGGAGAGAGATAATGTCATAAGCCAGAACAGTGGACAATAGGACAGAAAGCATATAGATATACAGATAAACACAGAATCATAAAGGTTGAAGACTTCTAAGAACATCAAGTCCAACCATCAACCCATCCCCATCATGCCCGCTATACAATGTCCCTATTAGAGCATATGACTTTAGGACAGAAAATGGAAATCTGTATTTGAAGATGGTAAAAATATTTAAATTGGTTTTAAAACAAACAGACAAAAGAACCTCAGTGCTTAGGAAGTGTTAATGTAGCAAAACAGCATTCCCTGGAATGAAAAAAAAAAAAAAACAAACCCAAAAACTTGAGGAAATTTTCATTTACATTCCGGACTCATATGAAATATTAGTGATTTGGGGAAATAGTGTTTCAAGAGCATCACAGAACACATCATCTTATAAAGCACTGTATGGCTTCATGATCTATTGAATGCCATTTAGTCTGATTCTCTTGTCACTGTTTTATTCCATTGATTCCTGAGCAGTTCCCCTATCTACATTAACTTAAAGTAAAATAGAGTCTACCTCTGGCAAATAAATAAGCTAAACATTCACTTTCTGTCTGTGCTCCTGCAAGTAAAAATTATGTTTTAGAGAAAACTGAAAGTCAAATGAAAGGCCACTAGCCAAACCAATGTGAACTCAATTTATAGTTCAGCTGAATATTTATCAGCTCATTTTTTTATGATATTTATTCTGCTCTGGAGAACATACACAAAATGAACAGCTGATATAAACAGTCTGAATTTGTGGAGATCTAAAGACACACATGGTTCCAAGCTTGAAACTGAGATGGTGGCTCTGCTGGAGCCAGTGGTCACATACCGCAGGACGAAGGCATCCCATCACTTTTACCTCAATTCTAATATTAATATATAAGCACAGATGATTTTACAATTGATATTATTGCTCTTCATATTATTAAACAAACTGTTCAAAATTACTGTATTCAGCCTATATTGCTTCACACAAAATCACCAGCAGAATTCCTTTCTGAACATGCAAGTGGCACTTCAGTATTTCATGAAGTGTTAAATTGGCAAAACAACAACATGAGTTCATTACTGCAGATTCTCTCCAGACGGAACCACAAATGCGCTGTACTTTACTCAGCGCCCATGGTACAAAGCAACTAAGTTGAATATCACGACCACTTTTTGAGGAATAATGATTCACGTACTGGTCATCTATTTTTTTTCAGGGAGGAACTTTTATTTATTTATTTAAGAATCATAGAAGGGAAAATTCCTGCTTCATGGATTTCTCTTTAGCCATGAAGGTCAGTTTTGCAGTTCCAGACTGGACCCAATCCTCACTCCTCTCCTCTGCCCCAGAACAGCCAGGGAGTCTGGGCCAGAAGCTGGCTGAAGCCCTTCCCAGCACACCTGAGCCACGCTGCCAGTAGGCACCTCAGGGGACTACATTAAAGCCAATCCAAACCTTACATATAACAATTTCTAAGCGTAAGGAGATTTTCGGATAAACTGAGAAAGACAAGGGAATAGAATTCCTGGAAATTCAAAACACTAAATACGTATGCAAGGATAAAATGGAAGTGATTTTCAATGTTGACTCATATATATATATATATGTATGTATGTATGTATGTATGTATGTATGTATGTATGTATGTATATGCTTACCCTTTGCTATGCCAGGTTCTATTGGTTTGTTGTTTCCTTTGTTGATCTTTTTATTTAGAAATCACTTCAAAATGAAGGCTGGACTCTAAAAATGAGAGTAGCTAGAGAGCACATACAATGATTTAAAAAAATATATATATATTTCTTATGTAAACAGATTATTATTTTAAGAAGTAAAGGAAATATATTCCTTAAAATACTTATTATTCAAAGAATTCATATGGACAATTAATTCTTCAGGATATTGAGAAGATGTTTGTATTATCTTTGTGCTTATAATGTATCCATGAGTAAATCAATATACCTATACAGTAACGTAGAACAGTCTAGCAACCTGAGTATTTGGTTTAAAACTACTGCCTCCATCAACCACTTTCCTTCCATTTCCACTGAAGAAGTCCCTTAACCCATCTGCCTACATTTCTGTAGCAGCAGTAATGGCAAACTTCCTCCTTCTGGATTCTGATAAAGAGAAATGATTTGCCATTTGGAAAATGCTCCAAGGAGAAAACTACTAAACAGCCATTAGAATTAAACTGTGCATTCTGAGACGAGCCAACTCAAGGGGGAATTATAGCAAAATTACTTCCTTTCCAGTGTATTTGAATTAGGTCAAGTTTCTCTCTTTTTTTTTTTTTTTTTTCTTTCCATCAGGTATAATGATCCCTTTCTAGTAGAGCTGTGGCACAGCTGGGAATATAACCAAATAAAGGTGCATCAAATATCCACCATCAGAGAGAAAATTAATATCCACAATGCTACTGTTTTACAGCAGGTGGGAAAAAAAGGCATATTCTTCAGGCCTCTATAGCAGGGCAGTACCTGGCGGACTAAGTTCATACTCTTACTTTGAGATCTTAGAATTGCACTGACACAGTTTCAGGAATTTGGCTAGAATCCTAAAATAAATATGTGACATTGGACAAACGACATATAAACCCCACATAGAGAAGTTTTCAGGAACAATCAGAAAGTTCTCAGTAGCAATTCACATGTAGGTTCCCTTTCCCCATGACAGGTTGGACCTGATGATATTTTGAGGTCCATTCCAGCCTGGTCTGTTCTATAATTCTCTGAATTAACACTCTCCTGCAATATTACCTACTGTATATTACATTCTCTTACAAACAACATTTCCATTTTATTACCCTACACAAAATCCTTCTACTTTTTAGAGGCAAACATTACTCTTTTGCACTATACAGTGAAAGAGGATAAAACTAAAGGGAAATTTTGGCTGCCCATCACATACCACGACAGCTTAAAGTTTCCAAAAAACAAATGTACATGCCTAAGTATCAAGGAGTTGCCCTGAAAAGTGATTGCCTTGCATTCTCTCACACCTACCAAACAATTAATATACCTAAAGATGCACTTCGCAGGTGGAAGTTTTATGCCATCAGAAGTCATTATATTGCTACAGAATCACCAACATAAAAACTATTTTCACTAGTTCAACAATTTTCTTTCAATGCTCTGCAACACTTGAGTTTCATAGTGGTACATTTGATGCAGACCACAAAGACACACAGTCTTGTTAATCAAATAGAACTTTTTGACAGGATTTAGCTTACTTGAAACCCATTCCCCAGTCTCAATATTAAGCAAAAGTTCTCCTTATGCAGACAAAGTGCCTGCAGATACCCAAAGTGCATTAAAAGTCTTTTGTTGAAATGCTGAAATGGCTACAGAGATTCAGGTTATAAATTGACCTTATTTTGCATATCAGTGAAAGTTATTAAATCCGTATCTTTTTCATAGTAGATATATCTTACCATTGTACAGTTCCTGAAATGTTTGAAATTATTTTATGCTACTTCAAATCACTCTCTAAATAAGTTGACAAGCAAGAATGCTATCTAAACTACTGTAAAGAGACTGACAACCAACACAGTCTGAAGTCAGATAAAAGGGGAGCTTTTGATGGGCCTGAAATGTGTGAGCAAGGCAAAAAATAAATGTTTCTTGTAAGTTACTTTCTTAAAGGAAAAACATACAGAGTGTATTTTATCTAGGACCTGTCAAAATAATAGCTCAGTGATGTGAATTCAGAACATAAAAGTATTCTATTACCAATCAACAAGAGACAAGAGATACACCAATCTTTCCTAGTAGAGTTTTCTTATCAGACATATTTGTTTTACTTTATGAGATTGTTCTAAATCCATACCATTTACATAAATTTGGATGTGTAGTTGACTTCTACTATGAAGCTCTTAAGAAAAGTTTCTATTTCCTGATTAGTGAAGGAACCTCAGTCAAGAGATAATGTAATGTAAGCAAAGTATGTCAGGTAGTACACTGATTGCACTGAGGCACTTACACAGAATACTGTGCAAAAAGGCAAGTGAACACTCAGTTTCTATCATCACAATAATGGTTGGGAATTACAGATGCTATATATTGAAGATACACATGAGGAAGAGTCAGCAGCCAAAATATACTTTTAGACAAAAGATACTTTTAGCTGATAGCATGACAGAAATATTACAGAATTAGCTTATATGTTGTTGGTTTTAATTCCATCTCTGGAAATGTAATTATGGACTTGGTTTCTGTGAGAATCCTTCTTTGTTTTTTGGCTCAAAGCTTGCTTCCTGAGGTATTTCTTGTGATAAGACTCTGATTGATTTGTTGAGGAGGCAAGTGATGGGTGCTATCGTGTGACAATTGACATCACTTTCAGAACATTTGAAAGCCCCTTCCTCCAGAGTTGCTTACCTCCGGAAGAGAGTGCTCAGGAGTGTTTACTGGCAGAAGATCTGGCCTGTGACTAAATAGCTCCAGCCTGGTATGGGAAAACTGGGGAATGATACTATCGTGTCCTGTGAAAAAGAGGATGCAGATGGGCATCCCTGCTCCCTCTTATCTGCTGGCAAGACCCGGAAGGTGGGAATAAGGGAGTTTCTGCTGAGATCCCAGAGCCAGAAGCTGCTACTCCAAGGAGAGCTGACTCAACCACTTTGGATTTGAGCTGTCACTCCAAAGACAGCTGATTCGACCACTTTGAAAGCATTGAAAAGGGGCCATCATTGCCATGGTTGTTGTCGTTGTTGTTATTGTCACCGTCGTCGTCAACAGAACAATGCCTGATGACCCACCACTACTGAAGATAAAAGGCTGAGCTACGAACCACGCTGGATCCACGGTGGTGACTATCTCCCTCTTGCTGGCTACAAAGACTCCTTGCTTCTTCTGTCCTATCTTTTCTATCCCCCTCCTTCCCTTCCCCATTACCCTAATTCATAATAGTGTCCATCCTCCCCTTCCCCATCTCCCTGATTAAGATCTGTAATAAACTGGTTGGACCAACATTTGAACCGTTGTTTCTTAATCTCACGTCAGGTATACAGATATTAAAAGAACCTCCTCTCCCTCTTATAAATCGGAGCGAGGCAGTTTTCAAACAAAAAGTTGTGGATTTTTTTTCCAAATCTTTTATCCACTTTACATTTTCACAGATGAATTATTCTAGCAAAAATATTTTTTGAAATTGTTAGTTAAAAAGCTAGGTTTATGCTCCTTAAATGAACACAAACAAAAATAAAAATAGGTATGCAGATTTGACTTTCTTAAAAAAAAAACGCATCTTGTCATATCTTCAAGATATCTGTCCTGAAGGGACACAGTTACAGTTAATAAGTATGTTTCACTAAAATAAAGATTCTGTAGAAGAGTTAGCAGATATCAGAAAAACATAATTTTCACTCAGAGAGACTTGCGAGAAAATATTCTTTGTTCCTTATCCAGGTGAAATGACAGCATTCTAATTATAATTCACATTCAGAAGAATCCCAGAATTATCAGAATGAACTTCTCTTTATTTTCACTATGAAAATAATCAGAGCTTATTTTCACAGTGACACTCATAAAATATATATATATAAATTCTCATGCATTTTAATAGCATTTGGCTTATGAAAATGCCTCCTCCCCATTTGAGAGTCAAAAGCAATAATTTTCAAGTAAATTTAAGCTTCAGACTTGCTCAAATACTGAATCGCATCCAGGCTGGAAGTCCACTTAGAGAAGTCTTAACAAGACTTAATTTTCTTACATCATTCAATGTGCATTCCAAACGAAAGGATGGCAAATTAGAAAGCAATTAAATCAGAAATAAAAACATGCATGATTCTAGGCATATCACCCAAAAGTAATGTAATTTGGTAGCGTCAAAAAGGAAAAGGAATAGACATATCCTGGAAAGAGAACTGCAGAAACAAGACAGCCTTATGTGTGTCTCACAGCCCCACTGTCATGAAGCTAACTTTCATTTACAACCTTTACTCCCCCAGATCAACCAACAAACCAACAAAACTAACAGAGGAGTCTTTTTAACATAAATTGGAAAGTGTAACGCACAGTGAATTACAGCAAATTCTACAGCGTCTGCTCTACAGATTAAGCATAAAGTTCAAAACAGATGTTAATCTGAAAGTTAATAAAATATGAAAAAAAAAAAAAAGAGAGGCTAAATACTTGAGATCAGTGGAAGGCTGGATTCAGAAGACAGCATTTCAGCATATATAAATAGTATATAAATAGTAAAATGTCCTTTTTTAGGACTGCAGTTATAAGTGATTGGTTTAGCCTTTTGAAGAACAGCTATAATTTGGCCTCAACACTCGAGTTGCTTCAGACAACTACTTGTGCAGAGCTGAAAACTACTTTTGGTCATTTTTGACCTACTAACCAAACTGTAAATATTTTATCAGTTATCTTCCCGTAGTTCCCCTTTTTAGCAAGAATATTACATTTTTCGAAGGATGTTCTGTTTTAATTAGGAAAAAGACATTGGCTATACTTCAAGCTGTAGAGATGAGGCAGAAGTCAAAGACAAATAGGTATGGCTGAGATTTATGGATTGTTTTTGAAAATGTCAAATTGAATACCAAAACAAAAATATTACATTTCAAGTGAGTTCTGTCAACTGTAGGTACCGCAGAGAAAATGTTTTACAAGAAAAAGTGCCAAGCTATATCACATAAACATTTAATAACACACAAATAAATTTACTGATTAATTAACACTCTCATGACATGAAACTTTATGAACAACAACGATCTTTGTAGTCTAACATCATGTCTTATGCAGTTCTGCAGATTCTGGAAAATTTTATGAAGCTCCCAATTTCTGTACACATTTCTAAAATATATTTTTTATGATTGATTGCAATTAACACATCAGAACCAAATCCTGATAGTTTTGACCTAAGCATTTATAACCATGTGTTCTTTATTTCAATAGTATAAACAGACAGGGTTGAGATCCAACAAAAAGTACCCTGTACTCTTTTGCAGGGATAACAGGAAGACATTCAATTAATTTTTCAACAGATGAACATATTTAATGATACAACTATGACAAATGAGCTGAACATTTATTTTCTCAGACACAAAAATGAATGAACGAGGCAGCAGGAAAAGGTATCTATGAAGGGAAACTTAAGATATTCTAATAGTTCTAATTTTAAAAGCTGCCATCAAATCTTGATGTATTATGAAAGTGTGTCTAGTGAGATAAATTATACACATGACACTGTTGAGATCAAGAATGTACCTTGATTTATAAAATAGTGACTAGCACTATTCAGTGTGCTAGTAAGTTCAACTACCTGCGTTCAGGGAGTACGAAAATTTATTGAACTGTAAGAGATCTATTTTGTAGGTAAACCCCAAAGACTTATATCTTTTAAGGATATTATCTGTTTGACTTACTTCATAGACACTGGTGGCAAAACTTACAGCAGAAACACTAAGAGATCAGCAGCAACAGATTCTGTATTGATCTATATGTGGGTAGTCTACAGGCAAGGCGCTGAATGATCCTGTAAATGCATTTTGTATTGCATGCAGCATTTAACATTAATGTTTAACTCCCATTCTGTCATACTTTGTCAGGACAAAGATTTAAATTTGTTTTATCCTTATCTCAATTTGTTCCTCTTCTTAGAGCCGGAGTCTAAAGGAATTGTTTTGCTCTTTTGGGTAACTATAAGTGTTGATAGATTTTGATTTGCTGTATTTTTTTGCTTTGTTTTGTTTGTTTGTTTGCTTTACAAGTAAATTACTTGCCTTTGTGACCTTACTATAAATCTCTAAATGACAATGTATATCAGATGCTCTGAATCTTTTCACTGTAAATTGAACCTACTAAGCTGCTGGTTTTTCAGCTTTATCATTTCTGCTAAGAATAAGGCTGATTTAATTGCCCTGGCATCCCCTTGTATAAAGCAGATACAGACTGGCAAAATTTACTTCATCTACCCCCATACGGGAGGGATACATATGTTAGTTCTGTAGCTTTATGTGAAACTAATATTTACCATACTGCCTTCATCAGTTATGCAGTGAAGCACTCCAGTAGGATGCAGTCTAAGATCAAACACAATTTGCCTTCCCTGGCTATCAGAGCAGAGAAATTTCCGACTACTTTCCCATGTGAAACAGGCTAGCCTCCTTCCCATGCTGATACTTTTCCATTGAGTAGTGAAATGAGTCATGAAGAAATCTAAAATGGAAGATGCAGAATTGCCTGGAATTTTCAGCTCTTAACATCCTGTCAGTAGTAAATGGACTACTTGCACTCGCTATTTATAAAAAGACAGTGAAAGCACGTCCTCTCAAACAAAAAAATAAAAATTAAAAATCTATCCCTTAGTAATAATTACCCTCATCAGCAAGGAAAAGGAAGAAAAGCATAAAACTGCAATAACACAATGTTTAAAGATCTACATAAAATCTTAAAATTGTCTCTTCTGACATCACATCTATTTTCCCTTTTTGTACCTCCAATCAAGCATGCTTTTCCAGAAACTAAATCTTGATATTTTTATCAGTCTAAAAACAGTAACAGTGAAACTTCTTACAGCTTTCTGAATTATACTGTGAAAATCTGTAACTGTTTATCTTTTTGTTCTTTTTCTTATTTGTTCCCACTTGGTAAAAGTAATTATAAAAATATTCATATTACTATTATTAATATTGAAGGAAAGGCGTATTCTTGATAGTGTAAACTGACAAAAAAAAAATTCAAATAATCACTTGTTTATAATCATACAGAACACATGAACTAAATTGCTACGTAAAATTTGAGATGATATGGAATGGAGAAACCCTAGTCTCAAATGTCCCAGGGACTTCAAAACTCGATTTGAGGAGCTACGTGAGCAAGTTGGATATCTACTAAATTACAGTATACTGCATTAATATGCCTGCTTGTAAATCATTTATTTAGAGTTTATCTTAGCTGAATGCCTCTACTTTGGATTGACAAATACACAATGTAGTCTGCATATGCCAAATTAAGTCATTTCTCTTATTTCCATACAATTTAAAAGCTGAAAAATGAGGTAGATTTAACAAAACTAATAATCTCTTTAATAAGAATAGATTTAATTAAAACATCTGTTGAAAGTCCATAGCATGAATTCAACAAATCAAAAAAATAGTACGAAAGTCCCCCTGCAACATATTATTCTAATAAATTGTTTAATCAACCGCAGGCAGTTTAGTGAGACAATTCCCACGAACACAAAGATTTCGAAAAAAATGTGTCAAAGTTACAATTTTTTAACTTAAAAAAAAAAAAAAAAGTGTTTTAGTGTTAGGAATTATTATAAAATATGTAAATTGCCATTCTGAATTGCAATTACATGTTATGGAGCTGTGATAGGACAAACATTCTCTTGATTGGTCCAAATTTTGTACACTTTGCATACTCTAAAACATGTCAGAAAACTAATAGAGCTATACTAAAGACAAAATAAAAATAAAAATGCAAGAGAGCAAAACCTGAAGATCCTCATTCCCATGAGTTTCCAAGGAAAAAACATTGGATCAGCATGTATGTCTTTCTAAAAATCCAGCTTAACTGCACAGACAGCTTAGATAGACACATATAAAAAAAAAAAAAAAAAAAAAAAGAGCTCTCACAGTCAGAATGCAGATGGGAATTTCTGCTTCCATGTGATAGTTGTGCCCACCTGATAGAAAAGGGTAACAGAAGTGGTGTTACTGGAATTCCAGAGGTCTACAGAGAGAGGGAATAACAGAGGGAAATGTTTCATATATATTTATATAAATATATATATAAACACACACATACTATCTACAATCTTGGATCACTTAAAAAAGCGTATGTGGATAGCCCCCAGAAATGTGAAATATAAGTTTTTTCTGACTAAATAATGCATATGTGACATAAAATTCAATTGTGTATTGACCTAAAAAGCAGACAATATTTTTAAAGGTTATAACAGAGACTGGAAAACAGTCACAATTCAGGTCTACTAGAAATAACGTCGACTTGATATTTCCCAGCACAGTTCTGTCTCTCACAAGGGAAAGTGAAGGACTGAGTAACACTTTTTGACAGGTTTTTTTTGCAGGTGCATATAGTCAGTCTATTTGTCACAGTCCCTAAAGAACAAACTTTTATTGGATCTGAAAGTAAGTTACATATTTCCCCTAACTGAACAGTCTCAGATGATTTCTTTTAAATAATAAGTTATTTTAGAAATGTTTCTGCACGTGAAGGCTATCTAATCTGCAGCAAACTAAGAAGTGCAATCTCCAGGTGTTTTTCTTGAAGAAGCTTTTGGGACCTGTGCACTTTCTTACCAAACAAAAAGCTGAATGACTTTTATTATACAAGGAGGAGCAAGATGCATGGAGGAGTGCAAAAGTTGCAGCGGAGGTGAGGTATTTCCAAAAATAACCTGAAACAGTAAAGACAAATGAAAACAAAAAGGCTTTCCTGACTACTGTTAGAAAATAGATTGATTTTCTAATCAACTGCATGTACATAATTTACATAATTTAACACAACATATACTGTATTCCCTGAATACTCTTCCCAGAATATACTGAATACAATAGACATTGATTCCTAATCCCAAGATAATGCAAACAATTTCTGCAAATAAAAAGGTGTTTCAAAGTTTGGTAAAGCTCTACAAGGAAAGGCTACACAAGTTCTCTGCCAGAGTAGCATTAGCTTTTTAAGTATAACGACAAAATTACGATGCCAGACCTTCATCTGTTACAAACTAAAGACTTTACTGCACAGCCATAACATGTAAAGCTACAACAGGCAATCAAAATAAAGACATTGCCATCTGGAATGAAAAACAGCACTATAACACCTATAACTAACTGTAACTGTTCAGATGAAAAATACAGCTTACCAGTCCATATTGTTAAAAACTCAAAATAGCTAGTTTCTATTGCTCTCCCCTAAGGCTGGGTATTGTTTTCAGTCTGTCTCTTTACTACTAACTCATTATTCAACTGGGAACGGAAGTCTAAAATCAAGACTATTCTCCCAAACACTTAATATTGTGCTAAAAAATAATTTTCTCACATCATCTTCCAAACATCTTAAAACATAAAATGTACACAAAAGCACTGTTATTCTTGGTTAGATTAAATCAAAAAAGTGAGAAGAAAACCCAGCATTCTTTGATCTGAAGCATGCAGAACCATGAAATGTTTGGACATGATAAAAATTTGACATCATGGATCAGCTTCACATCTTTTATTCTTTTTCATAAAGAAGTGTCAGACAACTATATAAAAATAATAGATCAAATAAATACAGACACAGTTGTACACAGACCATAAAATCTTTTTAAAAAGCACTGAATAATTCAATGGAACTTTTAACAACACTTGTAACTTAAAACACTTGCAATTTTTCATAAAACAACACTTGTTTAATTTTCATCTTTTTCTTCTGTAGTGCTTTAAGAAAAAGAAAGGCAAACACTGAAGCTGTAAAAACAAATATTTAAGTGTTTACTTTTAGTATAACTGAAGTAACTATGTCAGTGCTCTTAAATGTATTCTTAAATGGTAAGGTAAATTGAAAACATTAGTCCTGGCTCACTATAGAGAACAAGGGGTGTTTTCCCCTCTTGTTATTTACAAGATTGCTTCACAAATAATAACAATTTGTGAATACCCTCACAAAAGAAGAATTTTTTGTTTCAGAAAGAAAAATGCCAAACAGATTAAGTACTTTTATCAGTTCTATGGTACGTGCTGAGATTTTCAGCAGTGTAAATTAGCCCAGAACTACGAGGCTATTGATGCATGCACTACCTTAAGTATCTCTGCATTGTACTGCCTGACATTTATCATATGGAAACAAAAGTTCTAGTCTCTATTTTAATTCTGATCTGGTCTTACATCTGCTCTGTTATTTTAAAATGTAGTTTTTGCCTCTGTGTGTTGCCCTCTAATTTATATTTCTCTGCCTGAATAGTTCATGTGAAGAGGAAAGAAGAGCTCAATGGGAAAAGAAGAGACATTCAGACAAAGACTAAATACATAATTGGGAGTTATATACCTTGACTTGGAAAAGTAAACATGACATCTACACTTCACTTTTATCTCCAACATCTATGTTTTGGGTGATCATATTTTGACTACCGTTTCTTAGGATTTTTTTCCAAACTTCTTGGTTTGAGAAAGTCAAATGTCCTAAAATGTTTCTTTGCCAGCTAATTTTCTAGACATATTGAAACTGTCATTCTGCTGCTTCCCTTTCTTTCCTGGGCAGTTTCTCAAATCTGTACTACTTGTTCATTTCTCAGCAGCAGCAGTGTTGCTAACAGGTGCTGCAAAGACCAGATGCATTCATGTACTCTGGAGAAAATGTACACATTGGTGTTGCTCACACAACCATCACAGCTAGCTGCTGCTTTGGGATTCACTTACCTGTTTCAAAATCCAACATTTGAAGAACTGTTTTGACTTTCATTTCTTTAAAGCCCAAGCTAACTACAGTAAACTGTCCTGGTTTTGTATATTTACCATCACTGCTATAGTTACATATTCTGACTAGGTACATGAGGCTATAATATTTGAAAACCAATTTCTTTTATATCTTAATATTTGTCTTACATAAATTCTAGTTATAATACACCAACTTACTGCTAGGCAGACTTCCAAAGTTTTTTTTTAAAGTGAGGTGCTTCAAGGAAAGACATGTATTTTCTTAAGAAATACAGGGAACTACTATTGCTTTCTGAGGTAAGAGTACAATTTAAAGCACTTTTAAATTTAAATTATCATTAACTCCTTTATTAATTGAACTGCTATCCAACCTAAAGGACTAAGGTAGATGAATATATATATGTAATATGTATTAGTGGCATATGAGTCACCTTGATCTCCTTTGGGATGAAACTCTAATTAGTCTGGACCACATTTTGTCTATAAAAATTCCTGTTGATTGCTCAAGAGGTTAACAGGAACTCATTTTGCCAGATGATGTTAACTTTTATGGGGTAAGGTGGTGAGTTACTGGGATCCACAGCTGTGTGGCCCTAAATGTGAGCCTAAGCTCTTAAACAGTTCAGTATTTCAAGAATCTGAAGGAGGAATAATTCACAAAAAGGAAGGCAGATCATAATTTGTTCTGTATTAAAGTCTTTGAGAAAAAAGATTGGAAATCTTTTCTTTTTAAAAAATGAAATTACTGATATTTGCATTTTCAGAATTTTTAATATACAACAGCTGCAAAAAAATTTCACCAAGGTGAAATACAGAAAGCAACATGGGAACACAGGAGATTGCATATAGCAATCTTGTGCATTTAAATGATAATAATTACAATAAGCATTTAAAATGTTTTATAGTCATTTTGAATCAGAAATTTAAAAAATATTTCCCAATACAAAAAGTGACAGACTTCAGAGAAACAAAATTTGAGGGAACCTTCTGTAATCTTCTTGGTTTTCTTACAATTAGCCAAGTAACAAACTGTCTTCTTGAGACTACTTTTAAGAGCTGGAGACATTTCCACAGCTATTAACTGGCAACTATTCCTAAATCTGAACAATATGGTTCAGGAAAGTGTCTCCATTGACTACTTCCCAAATAATTCTGAATTTTTCTATCACTTTATCGATAAACATTGAACCACTCAAAGCATTCTCAACAGATCAACAAATACACATAGATAAAAGCTGTGTACCAGATATTAAAATTAATATATTATTAATGAGAAGTATGCCATTTTCTCTCAACAAAACCAGTTTTACACATTATTTAATTACGCTGCCATCAGTCTTGGTCTGCACTGGAATATCCCTCTCCTCTCTGCACGCAATTACTTTTTTTTTTTTTTTTTTTTTTTTCCCCAGGATTTTCATGTTTTATTTATTTATTTATTTTAAAGTCTGCCAAAGAACTATTTGTGCTTCACACGCCAGTGCTGTCTGGCATCTACAGTGACTCTGCAGAATTTAATGGCAGCAAGGGAATTGTTATTGTCTATTGCTTCACTGGTCCATGAACTGAGGAGCTCCTGAGCAAGTGTTGGCACAGTGCAGCAAAGCAGCTGTTAGGCCCTATTGTTGTCAAGAATAGGCATTTTGACAACTACTAATCATGTACTTACTCTGAACAGTGAATAATCTTATACATTTATTATTCTCAGAATATATTCACCCCACAATTAATGGCAGCTCTAAATGAGTTTCTGTTGTCCTGGCAATAGAACATAAACAGCAATTAATTAGTTTATTGTTACTTAGCCACTATGTATTTATTTAGTTTCCAAAGCCATTCATTGGATGTACTGCTAAGTACATAAAGGTAACTTTTGGTGGCATTCATGATTATCAAGTCTTTGCTGGAATTTCTTGAGAAATATCCAATGGAAACTATATTATCTTTAAAAGGAGAGATTTAATCCTGTCTTGAACTGGGAACAATCTCAAAGACGGGACAATGGATGGTGTAAGTAAAACAAACTGTTGAAAGGGTTTAAGTCGATAGTCATCTATTCTCTCTTAAAAAATAATAAACAGAGTTGCTAAGCTGTCCAAATTGTGTAACATTATTTAAGCTTGTCATGACAGGTAATAAATGCAAACTGTTCCCTGGGAACGTAACAAATGTAGTGACTGTGTTACAGCAGGTGAAACTGAGTTGTGATCTATATAGGCTAAGAGAGAACAACAAAAAAAATCATTTAAATTTCTGCAGATTCTTTGGACTACAAGGACAATGATTCAGGGGAATGGGAACGACTGTCACACATGCATTAGAAAGTTTAGGATCATATGCATGAAAAATAGTAATAGGTTATAGGAAAGGTTATATATGGGGAATACATAACAGTGGTAACTCAGGGCATGATGTGATCACGTTACTCCCACTTTGGATACATGCAGTGAATTTTAGAATAATGTCTATCTTTCTTCTTACCCTTTCCCTCTACAACTGTAAAACAGCTGACCTTGCCAAAGACTTGTCATCTCCAAGATGATTCTGCAGTTGGAAAATTAAAAGGTATTCTAGAGCTATTGATTTTACTTAAAGGATCCTCAGCATGGAAGTACAGAAGCTGATAGTAGGTTAAAACCTATGACACATTTAATCTACAACAGAAAGTACTACCAATTTTATACTTACCTGGAATAAATGACTGAATAATGAACTGGACCAAGATGACTACAATGACTACATCAGTTCATATTCACAAATTATTCATTTTACTGTCTTTCCTATATTAACTATTCAATTGTGTAGACAAATGATGACCAGCTTACAAAAAAATCGCTTCTAGGGACAACAAAAAATAATCTATTCAAGATGCACAACAATTCCCAAAAGAATACTGTATTCAAATAAACCACCTGTATGTTTGGTATTTGTTTTTTTGTTTTTTTGTTTGTTTGTTTGTTTGTTTGTTTGTTTTTGTTTTGTTTTTTGTTTTGTTTTTTGTTTTTTGTTGGGTTTTTTTTTTTGGTTATACTACAGAAATAGACCAGTAATTGCTCAGTACTAAGTGATTGCCAAATGCATAAGAATTTTTTTTTTCCCCATTTGCTTCTGCCTGATGTAAAATAAATCATAACAAATGATAAATATGTGAAAAAGGAGTGCTACATTTACAGGTGTTATGTAGAAAAGATAAGTGTTAAAAACTATACTCATCTGTTCAAGGATAACCCTGTTTCTTCAAGCAAATACAATAGCAAAAAGGATTAAATGATATCACAGATTCGGGAGATTATTCCTACTTTCCTTTTGACCTCTGCACACATGCTTACTGATTTGGCAGAAATAAACAATACTGAATTTGACCAGAAACTGGAAAAGACTGAGATTGGTTTAACTGATCAGAATGCACCAGTTCTTAGGACACAGAGAGTGCTGCCCCCTTGAGAGAGCTGCACCAAACCTTGGGACCAGAGCAGTGTCACCACGTTGCCTCCTAGCCCCTTCATCTGAGGAAAAAAACTGATGAGAGAATTACAAGATTTTCAGAAATCAGCTTACATTATGTTTAAGATGACAGCCACAGATTCTTCTGTACTGAATCTCACTGTGAACAAAAACATAAACATTTAGACACAAGAGGCACACTCCCACCTGTGCAGAAAAGCACTGGTGATCACCTTGCTTTGGCTTGGTCTTTGGATAGGCTACTGTCCAAAGGCAGAGCCTTTGACAGCAAAAAGGGGGAGAGTTATCTTAACAAACTGCTATTACGTATCAGTGCTTATGATACCATTGCTGAAATTGAGAAGTAATGAGGTACAAAAAATGCCTTAGGATAAGCCTGAAGAGATATGAGTTAAAGGGAAGAAGAAAAGAAGCTCTGAGCAGCTGCAGACTTAAAATCAAAAGATGCATATAGAAAGGAATTGGTCTTGAAACACAAACAAAATTCTGTATTTCAACACAAAATAGAAGAACACCAATGTTCATGAATAACTTCAAAGTCTACTATTTTAAAAATCTTATGATAAAGAATTGATTTTTGTTGTTGTTGTTTATTTGCAGTCCTAAACTCTTCCTGTTTTCAGTCAGCCTGACACTCCCCTTCTGCCTTCAGATGGAATGCTGTCCTTTCCACCTGCATTCTGGGGGAAGCTAACAAATACATTATAATATTTTGAAAAGGCAATACTTAACCTGTCATCAAAATGTTTGGATCTGTAACTCATACAGCATTTCTTTTTCCATTTTAATGTCTCAGAACCAGACATGTATTGCAGTGATAAGAGGTATGGAGTCACTTTAAAACTTCCTGCACTGCTTATGCTTATTCCCCCCCTTCCACTTGCTTTCTAGCCTCCAGTTCAAGGCTGCAACAATTAGTTTTATTTAAATGTAAGTTCATTAATTGACCAGATATATAGAGAGTTGAAAGTAAAAGGATTCTCTCCAGGGTCTTGCTTATCAGTATGTACATCTTGGTTAACAGCTTGCTACCATTCTAAATATACAACTGTTATTTAAGTATTTATGTACAATATTTGTTTACCATGGCAACTACTATATCAACTTGACATACACAGAAGTAATTTTATTCAGATTCTTCTTTCTAATTCTTCCAAATTTATGGTATTTAAAGAGAATTCTGATATTCTCCCCAGTGAAGTATCTGTGGCATTTATAAAAATGTGTTTATAAATTTAGTTATTCTACTTCACTCCAAACACTCCACACCTTTTTTCCTCTCAAAAGACAATAGAAAGGAAACAGTCCACGTTTATTTAAGAGAAGGATTATCAGCAATAATTATATTAAATGTCAGGTAATACCAACAGCAAATTTCATTAGTACCTTTTCAGACTGGTTTCTAAGAGTTTCAGAGTGCTATTGTAAGGACAAGAAACCATTTGTATCCAAGTAAAAATACAGATTCACAACTTTTTCTGCCCTCCTTTCCTACATCTCAGACTCTGTAACCAAGAAGTTCCATATTCAAACTTTCCTTATAAATTAATCTTGCTGTGCTCTGGGCTTCTGGAAGAACTTAGTCCGCAGCTGAATATGTTTCATCAAGTGCAATCTACAATTGGCTCCGTCATTGCTCAGAGCTGAGTACTCAGACTGCCTTTTCTGGTCTTTGCTCTAGGATCCTCAGCAGTGAAAGCAAGCGGTTACAGAGCTGCCTGGTTAAGCTGATGGACATTCACATTATGTTAACGGATTGGACTATGTCCTTGACTCAGTGAAAAGACAGAGCCCCCATCCTTCCTCATCTGTATCTCTGAAAATGGCCAGACAAGTTATGTCAAATTATGTTTTGATATATAGATCATGGCCAAAGTAAAAAAGAACTGCACACAAGCAACCCAGAGAAACAGGAACCCAAAGTTCAGAAACACAAGACATAATTGGTGATCTGTCTCTTCTTGAACTGTCACGATGAATTTCACTGGCATCTGATTTATTATTGAAATCAGAAAGTGAAGAAGTGAAGTCTTAGAACTGCCAAAATTAAGGCAGACCCCAAAGGGAGTTTCCAGGGTTAAAGAGAATAATAACTACACTGAGAATAATAACTACAGCATGACTGGAAAGGAAACTGGGTATAATAGGATAGGTAATTACAGGAAGCAAGAAATTATTCAAAGCAGCAACATCATGAGAGCACAGTACCAGGAGAGATTAGAGGGAGAAAGAAATAACATTGGTCATAAAGTATTGTATACACTGTTGAGCTTCCAATAGGGAATAATTCACTTATGTGATTCAATTCTTTATCCCTCATCACAGTCAGAAATTGCCCTGAGTTAAACAGAGGACAAAATTAAGAGATACTGTGAATTCTACAATATCTTCGTACCAGCAGCCACAATCCAGTCCCTTCTGCAGTAAATGAGTAATACTTAATAACGATAATAGCCATAATTAATATTAAACACATAGGGAAGGTTTATTATCTTCAAGTTCCATTAAGTAATTAACAAATTCATTAAGATTACCAGCATAAAAGCAAGCAATAAAGTTAGAGAGGGGCACACTGTAGGTCCAACATTTAAGAACCTATTTTAACAGTAAAGAAATTCAATATTTATTTCTTAATATAAAGACGATCCAACTGTACAGCTTCACAAAACAAATCTGAAGAACACACCTTATGAAGAAGCTCTTATCTTTCCAAAAGTTTCTGAAGGGCTGTACAGTTTCACTAGAAAAGACTGCATAGGGACTGCAAGTGCTTGTTTGAGATAAAAGTACCCTGTGAATCCTAGTGAACAACAGCAAAATCAGAAGTTTCATAAATCAAAGCACAGATGAACACTGATGCATTTATTATGATTAGTCCCAGTAATCATAATAAACTTTTTCAGCTCAGTGGACCAGATTCAGCATTGCATTACTGCAGTTTCTCAATTAGAAAACGAGAGCAAGCTGCTTCAAATAATAAAAAAGCAGAATAAACAAAACACATCAGGCCTCCAGCACTCTATCCACAAATTCTAACTGGAACAGCAACTGATTCCCAGTGCCTTTCATTTCATGTCAATAATCTCTTATGTGTCCTTAAATTCCCCTTCCTTTACAGGGTGCCCCAATTGGTCAGAGTTTCCACAGCAAAACAGGTGGATACATTATCAATATTATTTGCTTTCAGGAACTTGGGTACTGGAAAAGAAAACTAGTTATAACTTTTACCATTTTTGGAGAGATTGGAATGTATGTGAGATTGAGGGATCATATAAACTTCTTTCGCACACCAGCAGGTTACAATCAGTTTAATGAGGAATACTTTCTAAGACCTCTCCTTGCTCTCACTTTAAATTTTATGCTTGCAAGGTCACAACATTCTCTTCTTCATGCTAGTGAGATGCAGAAGTCCTAACTGAGCTCTTCAGGACTGAATAAAAGTAAGGGTGTTGAAAAAAAGAGGAAGAAGTAAACATCTTCTCTGTCTGCAGCAAAACAAAATTTGGTGAGGCATTTTCTAAAAGCTTTACTTTATTTACTTTCATTTATTCAGTTTCCCAAACTCAAGATAAAAACAAAGTTTATCCTTAACTTTTAACTTGTTTCTTTGCTTTAGATTTTCACCTCTTGAGAGACAGTGCTTGTAGTATGCAGTATTTTAAGAAAGTGTTTCTAATTAAGTGAACAGGTGGCTTCAACCAGCAGGAACTACTGAGCAAACAAACCCAGTGAGAGCTGGGACTAGTTGTAGCAGATGGTGTGGTCTTTGTACCACTTTAATGAAGACTGTGCCTGAGCTCTCTGTTGGGTTTAATAGAACACTTTCCTTATCATTCGTGCAACTACATTTACTCCAAAATAAAAAGAAACCATTTCTAGATTACAGAAGCAACACATTTTGTGCATCCTTCTAGTATGGCCAAGCGTACCCTTGTCAGATAAGAATACATTGTGCATAACGAAATCCAGTAAGAAAGTTAATTCATACCTATTATCTATATCTATCCACCAGTGAAAAATACTGTTGTAATAATTCTATTATTCTAGCAATCATCTTGTGAAATTTTGTACAGACTTAAAAAGTCCTTAAGCAGTAGGTAGATAAATAGATTTTTAAGATTCTCTTGCCAATTCCTGTTTATAGTTCATCAATCAATACATTAAATAAATTATAACCATATATTTCCATTTATAGATTGATGTGAGCACACTCCAAATGAGAATTCACATCAGGAATAAGAAAAAAAAAAAATTCAAATGTTTTTTAATGAGGATTAATATTCTTTCTACCTTGTATCTTCCCATTGATGTAGGTTACAATGAACAGGGGAAACAGCAGTGGTTTAAAAATTCCAGTAAAAAAAATGACCACTTCAGTAAGGACTGAGAAAGAAAACGGTGCAAAGAATGGGAAAAAGTAAAGTTCCAGAACAAATTCAGAAGAGCCAAATAAATTACACTCCTATACAGTCCCAAATTATCAAAGTGGTTATAAATTTCTATGTATAAATACAAGTCTTCCATTTAATCATTTTCTAGGAAGTATCCATGGGTTACATAGTTAAGCATCTTGCAAGAGTGTACAGAAAACTAGTTTTCTAAAGCCAGAAACAGTTGCTTTACCTCCGAGGTTCAGGTGAGCATCCCATTTGTAACATGGATGTTTCAGGAAAACTGTCAGCCTTCCAAGGCAAATGTCTGCCAGCACAGCCTGCAGTGACCCAGGAATGCTGCAGGAAAGAAAAGCCAGAGAGTACAAAAAAATAAAAGTGAAAAATCTTGTCACAGAATTAACTAGATCAGTTTATGCCCGTGACAGGGGGCAGTAGGCCCCTGCACTCCCCACCCCCCCCGCCTGGGCCCACAAAATGGGGAGGAAGTGGGAAAAGGAAAAAAACAGCGACAACAATCTATGGAGGTAAACTTATTTTACTAACTATGATATCGGAATGCAAAATAATACAATATAATACAATCTAATTGAAATTGAGACTAATAAATCAAATAAGATATGAGAGAGAGTTCCCGAGACCGAGTCAAACCTGAAAAAGCTTGGAATGGCTAGGAAAGCACCCTCCAGCACCCACTGCCAGGCAGTAAGAGACCGCCCCACCCAGAAGGGCCAGATCCCGTGACTTCCGCAATGTATAGGGATAGGTACGTAGAGTTAGAGCATTAACACTTCCAGTACATGATGTTTTGATGTGGAATATTGAAAATCAAATGAGCAAAAACCAAAACCATGACAAATCTGCAGCCCATAAACCAAAGGAAATGCAACAGGCGTTATGGATGGAATAAGATCATTTCCTAACGTATATTTTGTGGGCTGTATTTTCTTCTTGGGCACAAAAACATTTTATGTGAACAAGTTTGAATCTGACTTTTAAGTCTGCACCCTGCTGGAAAAGACAGAAAATAATACAGATATTTAAAAGTAGTGTAGGTGTCCATCATTTTTTTTATTTTGACAAATGTCATTTTATGAGAAGGGCAATCTGAAATCCAGAAGTGATGCCAATTATCTCTAAACACATAGAAAAATGATCAGATTTTATCAAATGGAACAGATTTTTGGAAGCACAAGAGATTAAGGTATCAGATAAGGGTGACACATATTTTGATTACATATTTGTTAATATCATGGTAATTATTATACTTGCTAACATGCTGTAGCGTAGTTCAGCTATGGGTCCTGGATTTAAATTCACATGTCTTTGCCTTCAAAGTATATTAAAAATAAATAAATAATCAAATCATTTAGTATCACAGAAGAGTTTACACTTTTAAATGTCACCCATTTCATTACCAGGCTTACAGTATCACCATTGTGGAAAAGAAAGACACGTACAAAGATAAATAACGCAGATGGATCAGAAAATCAGAATAGGAAAAGCCTCCTTTTAGTTCTAACAGTTTCATCAAGAACCGCACTACAGCAATATCACCTTACAATTTATTAAATACGTAACTTATCTCTGTGCAAAAATTCAATTCATAACGATGATTCAGTGATAAGAAAAAATAAAGATATAATATGGTCTGTAAAAAATTGGCTGGAAAAATTGGCAAGTCACGTTATACAAAGTTAGTTATTTTTACTACTCAGAACATCAAACTTGTCTTACAGGTTCTGTTTATTTATTTTTCACTGGAATAATTCTGGGAACTTCAAAGCAATTAATTCAGGAGCACATGTTAAAGGGTGAAGAGTTTCAATGTTGCAGCTATGTAACATAACTATAGATCACAAAATCTGTCATGGAATAATGCAATCAAGAACAAAGCAAACTGAAGCTTTGTTTTCAAAAGGTAAGAATGCAACAGAATGCATCACTTGCTTTTCTTATTTCTTGTGCTGTCTACCTAAATGAGACTCCCTGCTTGCACATTTCAAAGTCATTGGTTAATTATCCTGTAGCAAAACCGTATTTTTGGTACTGTGATTTGAACATAATGATGTGACTGTAATTTGAAGAAATTTGAAATATGCAAAGTTGAATACTTGATTTAAGATATAATCTAGTAATTAAAAACATAAAAAAAAAAAAAAAAAAAAAACATAGCAAATCATTTAGCAGCAATGTTGTTATTGTTATGGAGAAAAACTGCCTGCACCTCCCTCATACGCTGCTTTTCTCCAACTCCAAGTCAAGATCCAACTGCAGAATGTAATGAATTAAAAAGGCATATTTTCCAAACCCTTGAACCATATTGACATCACTGAACAAAAACTGAACAAAATGGGCTAAACACACATAAGTTGCATTTTCAATTTAATACTTGCTATGCACCCTCTTATGTATGTTGTACTCAGTGACATAATGTTATGATGTAACATTATGTCACTGCGTAAAGTTACAAGGATAATATCTGAGTACTTTAAGCATAAGGGGTCATCAAACACAAAAGAAATGTTGAAATTATTTTAAACATACACTGCTGTTGTTATTCTGATAATTTTTATAATTCCAATAAAAGTTTTCTTCTATTAGTTCAAACAATTCGTAAGTCTTTGTATTTTTGATCAAATATGAATGATTTTTTTTCTTAATATTAAATCTGACTGGATTTTAGACACCAGCAACTATAAACCCTGCTAGGAGCTCTCTCCGCAGGAGCTCTCAGACACTCAAGGTCAGTATCACTGAATGTTCTTTTGCTCGGAGACCAAGCGCCCCTCTGAAAAGGCCTGCTCCAAACCCAACAACACAAAGGGAAAGCACTGGCTATTCTATGTCCCTCTGCAATTACAGGCAGTCTTTTATTCCCTGCCACCAATGTAATATCAAATCTACAGTGACCTTGGTTTGGCCATTCCCCAGTGAAAAATATAAGCATGTTTCAAGCGTATTGAAAATGCATGCTCAGCGGTACTGTTCAGCCATGAATACTGTTCAACAGTCACTGAACAGAATTGTTGAATGATACAAATGTTTTACAGATCAAACCTATGATCTCAGAACTCAAAGGAAATGTACTTAATTTACCTTTCCTAATTCTCTGCTCCTTAAAAGCCTGGCTAAGCACAAAGTATCACAGTAAACATGTTTCACACATGTCAGTTTGCTTCCACAGTGCTCCTTCCAGCACTGCTTTTGTAACTCCCCTGCTATAACGGATGTGTAACGCCCACATTCCTTTGAAATGCACCTTAGTGCTCACATAGGAAAAATATTATTTACCATTGATAATGCTCATCACTTTTGTGAGCGCTCCTGTATCCTAGCAATGGGTTCAAAGTCTGAGTTCAGTCTTAACATCCCAATAACAAGCACCAGCATCTGCTCAGCTTTTAAGCAGAGCCTGAAGTTACTTTAGAAGAAAAGATGAGATGTTTTGTACAAATAATGATTCACATGCTTTGAGTGAATCACCAAATGTCCACTGACATTGACTGACCTATGCCTATTTATCCCTGTTACAAATCTGGCAGTTTTTATTTCCCTCATATATAGAACAAACCTTTCCTTAAAATCCACAGCAACATACTTGAATTGGTGAGAAATACAGAAATACTAAAAAAAAATTGCATTCTGCTTGTCACATTTGATGGGACATATTTACTAGCTTCTACCTTATTTTACCTATGTCACTGTGATATAATTTTGCAGATGGGAGAAACACTTGTGATAAGAACAGCTACCAGTATATATAATCATGCAGACTGGTTATTAGTTACTCACATTTTTAAAAACTGGACCTCAGACTTTGTTAGAGGAGTGAGCAGGAAAGATAATTATAAACTTGAGAACATGTGATATACCTCAGAATTGGATTCAATACTGCCCATCAACATTATGACACACTGACATTCCTCAAAAGCAAGTAGATAAAAATGGCATTACTGATGGAAGCAATATCACTGTGGGAAAATAAAAATATTAAAAAGAAACCCAGATATACGTAGGCTGCTCTGAAAATAATGCCTCTTATTTATTTCCATGGAAACTACAACAGTTTCAAAGACAATAACACTTTTTGATAGGGCAAATTTGCAGCTACAAAACATTATTTTTTTCAGCATATTCAACACCATTAGCTATGCATTTTCACCAGCAATGAACAAGATCTTGCATGCTGTGCTCATATTAATGTGCACCAGTGGAGGTGACGCACAGTTTCACAGCTGCTATGATGATGTAGCTGCTCAAAAAATGTTGTTCACTCAGTCCATCTTTCATTAATGTGAACAAATGGAATTCAGAAGGTGCCAAATCCAGACTATACAATGAGTGTGGTAGGGCAATCTAGCCAAGACTGGAGATATGCTCTATAGTCTTCAAACTGGTATGGGGCCTGGTGTTACGGAATAGCAAGAGAAAGGCTGTCTTCTTTTGTGACGTATTTCTGGATATTCAAGCTACAGCTTTGTCAGCAACACGATGCAGTGATCAGACTTGATGGTTTGTTCACATTCCAGAAAATCCAGAAGAATTAGCCCCTTCCTATCCCAAAAGACAATGGACATCACTTTAGTCACTGAGGACAACACCTTGAACTTTATCTTTAATGGGAAATTTACATGCTGCCACTCTATGGACTGCTGTTTCGACTCTGTCTCATAGTGATGACATACCTCGTCACCAGTAACGATGCGATCCAGGAAACCATCACTTAGCTGCGTATTATTTCAGTAAGTCCTGCCAAATGTACATACAATGTTCTTTCTGCTCCTGTATGAGCATTCATTTCATCTACCTGGTGCAATCTTTGTGATATTCCAATATTTCTGCCATCGTTTACAATGAGTTGAAGCCTATGTTCACTTTTGTACACAGTTCCCTGGTCGTAATTCACTGATTCACGCAGATGAGATGTCCAAGAAACTCTTAATTTTGAAGTGTGACAGCTGTGTACAGCTGTCTGGAACGTGGCACGTTTGTCATGTCACTGTTGCCACTGCTGAAGCACACCACCCACCACCTCATTGTGCTCACATCTACAGTTTGGTCTTCATTAATGTTCAGCAAGAACTGATGAATTGCAATGAGTGCAATTGTTTCTGCATGGAGGAATTCAATTCCACTCCTTTGCTTCATATGCACTTCCAAGTCAGACACCATTCTGTCAGACTGCCCCTCTGCTGCCATCTGTTGCACAGCAACAACATGTAATGGAATAATGGTGGAAAGGTTCAACTCCTACTGTCATTCTATGAACATCTGCATCTGATGTCATGGGCCAATATAATAAAATAGGAGACATTACTTTCAGAGCTGCCCTCATATTACCAACAAAACTATACACAGTCTGTAAATACAGTAATAACCACAGATCATGTGCCATGATGAAAAACAGAAAATTTGGGAATTATGTTCCACATTCATACAATTCAAAAAGATCAAAATCTGCTAGTCTTCATGGACATGGAAAAACTCATCTCAGTGCTTGTACTCAGAGATGGACGTATAAATGGAAGGCTGACAGTTTGATAGCTTTGCATCCTCTTTCTGTTACAAAGACCTCAATAGGCTCAGTTCTACTGTACTAGCTAGTTCAGTATGTGCATCTTCAGTATGACAGATTGGAGTTCTTTAGGAGAGTCTAAGTACATCAGGAAATGAAGAAAAAATAGTTCTGATACATGAGCCTCTCAATTATTAAACACTCCTAGGCATTAATCATTTCATTAATTTCAGATTAAAAGCTTCTCATTTGACTTTACTATTGCCCATACATGAAAATGAATTTGCATATACTAGTGCAGAATTCTTAAAAGGTAAATATCATGCTCAAAGAAAACAGAACAAGTACTGGGCACAATAAAATAGAAAAGTTTAGTAGAGTGTCAGAAAAGAATTATGCCAATAAAAATTGATCGTAAGAGCACCAGTTTCAAGAAGGAAATTTGATGTTAGATTTTTGAATGCACTGCACGTAATTTAAAGCTGTGTTGGTCAGGAAATGGCTCAAAAATAACATTGCTGACTGCTCACAAGAATTTTTTTAATACTTAAATCTGTCTTGTTTTCTTAAGAGATAAAAAACAAACAAACAAACAAACAACTTCAGAAGGATTTGCATTGAGGAATACAGACACTTTTCTTGTGCAATAGCTACCTTAATCTTCTGGGACCAAGTCAGACCAAAATAAGGACCAACTTTTAGCTTTGTTTCCAAGAACAATATTACCATATTGACCTTTTTGATTTACATGGAACTCAGTGCTATCACTGTAGCACTGTTCCTAAAATGTATCTGCTGTAAATGCAATCCTTTCACCTCAGTACAACACTGATGACTCAAACTAAAATTGAAAGCTGCTTACACAGAGAATTTCATAAGATAGCAGCCTGCCAAATGCAAGATGTCCAAATATTGACAGCTCTCTAATGCTGTCCTACAGTCATTTTTGTAGTTGGAGAAGACAAACAAACTCTCCCAAAGCTGTATGGAAAGATGAGTGATGTAGCCTACTGAAGAACAAATAACATTAGGGCACACCCTCAGAAATTCCTGTACATAAATGGAAAACTAAACATGGTTTTAGTGAATCAAGTTTAGCTTTCCAAGTAATTGCAAATTCACATCAGTTATTAATGTTCACTTTTAAGCCACCCTCTTACATTATCAGTTATTTAGTGTTTTACTTATTTAGGTAGCTGGCTATATTGAGCTACTAAGACCAGCTGAATTGAGCTACTAGAACCAGAGATGGTTTTAAGACACCTGCTATGATTCTCAACACACGAGGACACATGTGGTTTTCTCCCCTCTCCCCCCCTTTTTTTTTTTTCTTTGCACACTCTAGTGTGATGTCAGTTTGGAGGCTATTGAAATTATTGTTCATGCCCTGACGATCTAGTAAAACAGAAACGTGCAATTCAAATTATTATCTAAAATGAAAGGAGACAAGACGACAACGTAGTCTTATTTTTAATTCTCTTTGTGAATCTCAGCAGTTAAAAGCCAGATGAATAGAAATCAGTTAAGGTTCATTACAATTACAATCCATCCAGAGAAAGAGAAAGATAGAAGCTCTGGTACATTAACTTTTACACTTTTGACCCAGTAAATAAATGTTCCAGTTAGGGCTACAACTTCTTGCACCCCAAAGATCATACAACTTCTGAAACAAAGTATTCATTTTTAATGTTACTATCAAGAACTCCTAAACATAGATCTGAAGGATTTCAAATAAGCATGAATAAGCATCTATATTTTTTTTTTTACAAAGAAACATTGTGGTTTTTTTTGTCTTTTAAAGAAATATTGCTTTTTTTGTCCTCAAAATTTTTGTCCATGATGATACTGTTCAAATAAATGAGAAAACAATGCTACCTGTCAAATCTACTGCAATCTAATTGGAAAATCAAATTTATGATGAGTCTAATGCAGATGACATGCTTCCATTTTCTCTTCACACATGGGAGAAACTAGATTTTCAGTTAGCTTGGATCATTTAACCAATGCATCCTTAATTCAGACGCATGTGCTGAGTGTGATACCTGAACAGACAGCAGAGGTGGAGATGGCAGGTCAGGAGAGGAAATTTGACACTGCGTTTGTGACCAAAAAAGGATTTCCACTGTATCATAATTTTGCTTCATTGACAAGAAAGAATGAAGAAATCTGTGAACTTGTTTTTTTTCTGTTACTTCAGAAAAATGAAATTCACCTTATATTATTGTATTTATTCACTGTGGAAATTGCATTAAAATGATTCTCTTTTTGATGTACTACATGCACGTTGGTTTAAGACAAGCCTGAGTTGGTGAATAAAGACAATACATTAAAAATACAGGGGACTAATTTGCATCCTAGCCTTTTACTCTTGTTTAACAAGTAGCACCTAAGTTGCACAGTTGGTGAGCCAGTAACAGGGATATCTAATTGAAAGGGCCACTAATGAGCTACAGATTAGCATTCTAAGGCTGGATTCAGAGGTTAAAAGAACACTGCAAATCATCTTGTCTGCTAAAGGTAGGTCTCTAATGGAGATAAAAATGAATGTCTGTTGGCAAGAACGCTTGTCCAATTTCTCTGTTAAAGCATTTTCCAAATATGCAGCCAACAATAGAGTGAAACAACAGTTATAAGATATAGTGAGCCAATGAATTTTTTACCAATAATAAAGACTGGAAATAATAGACCGAAAAAGGGTGGTGAGGCACAGGCTGCCCAGAGAAACTGTGAATGCTCCACTCATGGTGGAGTTAAAGGTCAGGTTGATGGGACCCTGGGCTGCCTGATCAGGTGGGTGGCAAGTAGCCCACAGCAGAGGGGTTTGAACTGGATTATCTTTAAGGTCTCTTCTAAGTCATGCTGTTCTAAGATTCTATGATTTCACTCTTTGGTCTCCATAAACCTTCAGCAATTGTTGATAAATGTCAATGGGTGCAACTGTTTCCACATGGAGGAATTCAGTTATACACCTTTGCTTCATATACACTTCCATGTCAGACACTATTTTGTCGGACTGCCCTTCTGCTGCCATCTGTTGCATAGCACCAAAACACAACAGAACAGTGGCGAGAAAGTTCAGCTTCTACTGCCATCCCATCAACATCTGCCATTAATTTTGTGGGCCAATATCATAAAATGGGAGGCATTACTTTTGGAGCATCCCTTATACTCTGTATACACAAAGGAATGATGACCTCACCGCTCAGAAAATTTCTTACCACAGATGCATTCAAGTATCTAAGAAAAGAGAGATGAAAAGAAAGAAAGAGAAGGTAGACATCCATTATCATCCCTTTTGTAATATTCTGTTTTTTTCTTTCATAAACAACTAAGAGGACTCTGTTTACTACAGACTGTGTCATGTAATAAATAAATAAATAACAAAATAAATATTAATAATGTCTTCTAATTTTTTCTTAATATTTTAACAATATGAATTAAAATAGTGAGACCATAGAAACACTGTTTGGAAGGAACCTTTGGATGATGCAGTACTGAATAGATTGGCCACGTCTAAGTCTGTAAAATCTCTAGCCTCTCTAAGCAACCCAAAACAGTTCTTCTCTCCTATTGAAGAATTTCTCTCCAGCGTGCACTATGAACCTCTCAAGCCTGACCTTGTAGCTCTCGGTTCTTGCTTTACTCTCTGCTTCTTTGTAGAATTGCCTTGCCATCTTTGCACCTGTTCTTTAGTTGTTCTACAAACTTCCTGATGCCTCATCTCTGTGAGACCAAATAAAAACAGCACAGGTGACAAGTTGAAGGTTTTGTATTTCTGGCCTCTCCAGTTCATCAACACCCTTCTCAAAATGAATGGGTGAAACCTGAACGTAGTATTCCAGGTAAATAACTACAAGGCTCATTCTGTTTGATACAGGATATCATATAACTCACACTGGTACTTGATTGAGAGGGGAAAGCCTTGCAGTCATGTCCCATTCAGACCCACAAATACTACCCAAGTGAGATGTCTGCCCGTGAATGATGTATTTTCAAAACTAGAACATGAGCTCTTCCAGGATCCTAGATTCCTGTCTCTGAATTGTTGAGACCAAAGCTTGAGAAATTTCTTTCCTCTTATAAAGTCCACGGCAGAATATGTCAGAACAAACACAGACTGTATCTAATCCTATTAATGCTGTGCAAAATCAATCTCCTGAGGCATTCTAATGCTTGCAAACATGCAGTTAAGATGCCTTTGGTGACAGACAGAAATTGCAGGTTTTCATCCCAATTTTTTAATAATTTCTTATTTTCATTTTCTTTGCTCTTGCTGAAAGCTGATTTACTGTAAAAGATCTACTGCAATGTCAGTCTCCCGTTAAAAACTGGGAGGTCACTTTGTCTTACTTGCAGTGACAAAGAAACACAAGATAATCATATTGTGACAGCCATACCCAGCAGAGAGAAATAGAAGAAAATCTCTTTTCATTATTTTACTCTGCCCATTTCATCCCCTACCACATTTCCTGAGTACAAGGAAGAACACTCCTTATGGATGCCATTAATGATAGGGTAGCCAATAAGAAATATTTTCAGATTATAAAGTTTATTCTCAGGACATAAGCAGGCTTTTCTCTTCTGTGCTACTAAATGTATATTCTACTCTTTCTATCAATTTCTCCCATTTTAGGAGAAATAGTCTCTTAAACTTTCCAAAACTGCTCCCCATACTATCTATTTCACTGTTGAGCTGAACAAGAATATCCCAGCCTGAGGAATTCAAGAGGGGAAAATAATATACAAAATCCTGTAACACAAAAGCCTGGAACTGAACAGCATTAATGTAACATAATTTACTTGTCAGTTTCCACAAGCACTTGTATGTAAATCACAGTTTCTACTCTAAGTGAATTTAGTAATTAGAAACACAGAGAAAGAAGTATAGCTTCTTTTTCTTCATTGCCTGTGAACTGCTCCTTATTTCCATAGGTGCTGCTTCTCATTTAACAGAGACATTAGCATAGAGATAATCTGCATCAAGTCTGTTTCAAAGCTCTGCTCAGTCCCAGGAGTTTTGGCTGCCTAACTGTGTTAGGATCAAAAATAATTTCAGTCACTACATTTGAGATTTAGGTTACCTAAAGAAAATACAACTTTACTGTTACTAACGCATAAGCATTTATAAAAACATTATTTCCCTTACATTCACATAACATTAGAAGGACTCCTTGTGATAGAATTACAGTCAAAGGCATGTAAAAGGTAAAGGGTAAAAAAAAATTCTAACCAGCAGTCTTCTAATAAAACTATCATGCCCAATACTGATCAGATATTTATGATTTCACATCCCACATGGCAGGCTCCCTGTAAAGAAACAGCTAAATGGTTTTTTCATGAAGTATGCCAATAAATCAGAGGTCATTACTCAGAAATCTCTTAAAAAAAAAAAAAAAAAAAAAAAAAAAAAGTTCTGCACTCAGAACACCATGTTCACTAGTCTAACTACCAGCGTCCTAGAAGCTATCACGAAGTCATAATTTTACCAAAAAAAATAAGCTTGGCCAAGATCATCATGAAATTGGCAATAAATCTGAGATTCTATATAAAGAAAGGGCAGGTTAAAGATACTTTGCCATTCATTTCTCTAGATTGGTAGTTATTTGTTGAAGCATTCAACGTTTATGAATTTCTGCAAACCTGAAAGTAATAACTCAGTCAGCCAGACATGATGTCCCAGAGCCATCAGCCAGTGAGTAGAAAAATAACCAGTAATGAGTATGATGTATTGGTTAGAGCAGATACTCCTAGATACTTTATTTAGCTCTGCCAGCAATTAGTATGTGACCTTGAACAAATCATTGAACTGAAAAACAGCCTACAGCACAAAGTTTATGCTGGGCACAGATACAAATGTACTCTAAGTCTCATAGATCTTCAAATGCAAATTGTTAAATGAGGTTATCTTAAATCTGCGTGGTATTTTTAAAGAAAGCTTCAAGAAAGTAAGAAATTTAAGTTCCACACCTAATTCCATTGAATG
Organism: Phasianus colchicus; assembly: GCF_987193195.1. NCBI lineage: Eukaryota > Metazoa > Chordata > Aves > Galliformes > Phasianidae > Phasianus > Phasianus colchicus. Next base: position 12,892,383 of record NC_143449.1, read on the forward strand.
TCCTTTCTAGGTCCTTTGAAAAATGCCCAACCATCATTTTATGCTACAATTACCCTCTGTATTTACAGCAAGTCTACTACTACAGTATTCTCACTGTTATGTTTAACAACTGAGGATTTATTAAGTAATATTACTAATAGTTCTGTATAATATGAGGCACTGATATGGAGTGCCTCAAAATTATTTACACTTGTATGATGTCCTATAGACAAATAACAACAAAGAAATTCATGCCCAGATTCATCCCACTTACTTTCAGGCACGGTAGAGAAAAAACAAGGGCCAACTGCTCCATCAGGGAAGTCTGGTCTGAGCAATAAGCTAATCAGGCAGGTCTGAGTCAGGGCAGAAGAAAGCCAGACACAGCACATATGTATGTGCTTATGCTACATGTCTGCTTTCTTCACCACAGCTTTGTCAGCAACAGAGTCAACCTTGAGCTCAGCCAGGTAAATTCACCCTTATCCAGCTGACCTTCAACAGGGGGAACCCCTCCAGGTCTTGACCAGTGCAGAAATAAGAAAGATCAATTTCTTCACTTCTGCTAAAAAACAGAAAAGTTTGTCCAGAGGGCATTTCAGTACACCTAGCATCTGACATAACAACTGGTTATGCTTCTCAATCATGAATTCATCAACTTCTAAGATGCTTTCTGAATGTGCTGAAGTGGAATGAACCTGGGTCAAAAAGCCTTTTCTGAGTCTGCACATCTGGGAAGAGCAAGAGACTAAACCAAACTACTGAAACCCCTAGGCTATCAGTGAAGCCATTCAAACCTGTTTCACTTTTCTGATGGTATGCACTGTCCTTTGTATGTGCTTTGGATGAGGACTAGTTTTCCTTAAGAGAAAGTTAATTTCCTTCACAGTGCCTTGTGCAGAGCTTTGTTTTGGATTTTTGATGAATACAGTGCTGTACTGCACCAATGCTTTAGTTGTCACTAAAGCATCAAGGCTTTCTCTGCTTCTCACACTGCTCTGCCAGCGAGGTGGCTGGGACACAGACCCCAGAAAGATCTTCCATGCCACATGCCACATGATATTGTTCTCAGCAAAAAAAAAAAAAAAAAAAAAAAAAAAAGCTGGGGGAAATGAAGAGGAAGAGGAGTTACAGCCTTTGTCTTCCCAAGAAATCATTATGTGCAGTGAAGCTCTGCTTTCCTTGAAATGGCTATACATTTGCCTGTTGATGGAAAGTAGCAAAATATTCCTTATTTTGCTTTGTTGGCATGTGCAGCTTTTCCTTTACCTAGTTAGTGCCTGTATCCGAACGCCTGAGTTTTCTCTCACCCTTTTCAGATCACTCCATAAGTTGCGAAATAATGAAAGATAGTTTATATTTCCAATGAAGAAATACCTTACAAATAGAATGGGCTGGGATGCAGTCTATGTTTGCATAAACCTTTTTTTCAGCAAAGCTCTGTGAAGATATATTAAACTGGCATCAATTAAAGATTACAGAAGTTAAATTTAGAACTAAATTTTAAATTTTAAAAACACCCTGAGGCCAGCTGTAGGAAGACAAAGCATTGTTTTCTGATTAATTTTAATGGAAGCAATTTCAAATTTTATTCTACCAAAGAACCACTGAATTTTGAATAGTTTTTTCAGTCTTTTAGAATTAAAAATCACTTTTCAAATAGAGTTAATTTGAACTAATTCTTCTCTACATCATCTTCTACATCACGGTCAGTCTTTATTTTTTACACTAACTTCCAACACCTAATATTAGTGATTTCCTGTCAGTCTTATCCCCGAGATTTTTAGCTTGAACAGAGATTGAGCAGCTAGTTCAGAAACTGACTCTAATAACACCAGAACAAATCTGAATTACAGCAAGCAATACATGGTAAAACTAAGAGTTTCTGCTGATGAGTAAACTACAGTGCTGACTACAGTGGCCATTAGAAAGGAATGTAAATTTAGAGGGTACTATGCAAATTATTCTTTCAACTGAGAGCTCTTTAAGAGAGCTTTCACATTTAGAGTGACCATACTGATTTTGATACCACTACATTTATTTGCTTGCATATGTCCCAAAGTGACAGAGACACCAGAAACATAAGTAAACAAACAAACAAACAAAACCCTTACATACAGCATTAGGATTTTTTTTTTTTTAAGCGTTTTATGTACCTTTTTAAGAACTTTCAGACAAGAAAATGCATTATTTTCTTGATTTTCATGTTTAAAAATTTTTTTGGATTTCCATGTACAGCTGTTTTGCAGCTTTGTCCACATTCATCAATCCATGGACAGAAACAGTACTGACTCAGTTATTTGATCAATCATAAAAAAAATCTAAGTGAAATCAGTTGTGCTATATTCACTTAGGTCCCTCCTGTAACTGTCATCCTTATTTTGAATCAAGATAAATGCTGAGTAAAATGAGATTTTTTCATTTGTAAAGTGTTATGCAAGCTTCACTTACAGCTACATAAAACCTTCCCAGATATTTCAACACTGCTACAATGTAGTCTCTATTATCTTACCAATCAAACTAGATTCAGTAGATTTAGGTTGGATAACACACACTGTGTAAAATGAGTGACATGTAAGAAACACAGGAAGGAAATCAGACAGTACTGTTTTACCACCTTCACTTCTATATCGTCAATGACACTGAATTTTTTAATTACCCTACCTTTAGAAGAAACGTATTTACAGCAGCAAGACTAAAGCCTCACTTTTTTTGAGTCAGTGAGAAGGACATAGAACATAACTATTGTTTCCTTATTTTCTACTGATATTTGCTTATAAAGAAATTAATAGAACTGTATGAAATCCATTTTTGTAAGGTATCTTTTCAAGGTTTCAGTTTAATGTGATCTTTTTGATCAAAACAAGAATGATTTAATCAAGTTCAGATACATTTTAAAAATAGGTTGTCAGCAGTGTAGGATAGAAGCAGGACTGTAACGAACTGAAGGATAATCACAGCTGACTACTATTCACTAGTTCACATTGGAAACATTTATCATTAAACTTTCTCTTAAATGAAACTTTGCAATCCAACAGCACTTTCTATCAGCTAAAGGAAGAAATGACAGATTTGTTTGATATAAGTCTTGTTCCTTAGAACATGGATTTTTCTTCCTTTAAAAGAAAGGATGTATTATGATTAAATCATCATTATAAATGAGATGGTAGACTGCCATGCAGAAAGTCAGAATTCTAAGGTCCTTTCAGCCTACAGGTTATTAAGTAACTTCAGTGACAGGCCTATTTTTCTCACCAGTTTATACTTTAATATGAACTGTTTTCACATAGAACTTTCACTGTTTAACGCACTTCAAGATATAAAATATGCTTATTGGTTTCTTGCTTTTATTAATATATGGCCATATATGCGTATGATCATATACAAATTTGGACTATCATACATAGACACTTCACTGGGATGAAGACATTAAATTCTAGAGACAGCGCCATCACAGGGACAGGAGTTTCTTATTCTCAAATGACTAAAATGTAAAACAGCTCATCAATCATAGAATTGTTTTAACTGGAAGGGACCCTTAAACGTCATCTAGTCCAACTCCCGTGCAATGAACAGGGACATCAACAGCTAGATGAGGTGCTCATGGCCTGTTCCAGTCTGACCTTGAATGTCTCCAAGTGCCTCACCACCCTTATTGTAAAAACAACTTAAATCTCCCTCTTCTTCTTTGAAACCATTTCCCCCTGTCCTGTCACAACAGACCTGGTTAAAGAGTCTGCCCCCTTTTAGATACTGAAAGGCTGCTCTCAGGTCTCCCCGGAGCCTTCTCTTCTCCAGGCTGAGCAGATCCAACTCTCTCAGCTTGTCCTCATAGGAGAGGTGTTCAATTCTTTGTATCATTTTTATGACCCTCCTCTGGATAAGCTCCAACAGGTCCACATCCCTCCTGCACTGAGGATTCGTCATCTGGATGCAACTCACACTCCAGGTGAGGTCTCACAGTACAGAGTAGAGGGGCAGGAACACCTCCCTTGTCCTGCTGACCACACTGCTGTTGATGCAGCCCAGGATATGGTTGGCTTTTTGGGCTGTGAGGACACATTGCTGGTTCATGTCCACCTTACCATCCACAAATAAATTCCTCTGTCACATACAGGCATATGCAAAGTCACACTTGTAGATGCACTGCAGACAAATGTGAGTGGTATGAGAGATAAAATTGAAGACACTTTAATAGGATGTCAAAGTTGCTAAGATACCACCAGGTAGCATAGCACATCTTGGACGCCAGGACTATTCAGGAACATGTCCTAAATATTCATTTGCTTTTCCTTTTTCATTTTGTTTTTCCTTTCTTTTTTAACCTTCCTCATAGTTTAAACCTTTTCAGACAAAACATCACCACCTGACAGTCAGTCAAATATTTGTGCACGGGACTCACAGCATCAAATAAGTTTTCACAGCTTTACTGCATATTAAAGTGTAAAAGAAATGTAAAGGCAAAATTATTCGTTATAACATGACTTGTAGCTAAGCATGATGCTGAGAAGATATATGTTTTCCACTTCCAATACAGTAAGGAAAACAGCAGGGGACAGAGCCCTCTTTGACTATCCTACCAGAATTTTTATGGTAGCACATACCTTACTTAGACAGCTGTGTAACTGAAAATGGAAATTGAGGGCATTTGCATTAGACACAAATATGATGATAGAATAATATGAAGTAAAATAGCTTTACAGATTTTACATAAAAATAATATTATTGAAAAAACAGTACTAATCTCAAAATCTGTCACGAAGGTTATGAAGAGAGAATATGCACATGGCAAACATCAGCTGACATTAATTTGTCAAGATATGGATATTGAATAATTTAGGCATTAATTTAATCCATATAATAACAGTGTTCAAGAGAGCCACATACAAAGGCTTCAACATTTTTAACCACTACCACCTCATCAGCTAGTAAAGATTTTTCAGCACGCAGTCCTCAATCTCTCTGTAAAACATTTAAAAAAAAAAAAAAAACTACCTGATTTATTCACCCAAATGTTTGTTAAACCACATTTTTTCTTTTCATACATATTCAAATTGATCATAGAATTTCTACACGTATACCATATACCATACAGAGAAATACATATTTCCAGCTGACTCATTTCACTTCCCACCAGTAGTTTGGTGAAATTGATCAAGATAAAATATCTGAACAACAATCACTCACTTCAGTTTTGATTACCTCGATATGAAGCAGAATAGAAAAATTCTCTTCAGCTTTGCTTTTAATGTACCCTTTTTTGGCATACAGATGTTTGTACAGATGCATTCACACCCTGTATTTAGCAATGGCAGGTTCTTTGAAAAGAGAATAGCAAATGTCTGCTGAACTTTTCTTTAAAAACTTAATACCCAAGATCAAAGACTAATTCAATTAATTCTAATCTCTGAAGTTATTAGATCTGGGGTTTTTATTATTAACATTTTTTAGGCTTTTAATCCTTTATACAATGACTTATGCAGACATATAATACCTCAAATGATAATAACCACATTGTGAATTCTAATAATTTTTTATCTAGCACGAATCATATATAAAGCTGTCAGTTTAGCTCCCTCTCTGTAGAAAAGAAACAGAATCCTGTGCATGATGGAGTCATGGGTGACAAAGAATGCAGATACGAGTTGCAACTAGTCATTTACTTGAGGATCAGAAATTGTTCCAAAGTATATATTGGGGCAGTACCTGGCATTTAACACGATCCTCTTTTAAGCAATCCTGTGCTAAATAAGGATATTAAGCATCTCAAGAACTCTGAAGTGCAAAAATATATTTGAGCTGCCTTTTCTCCCTGTATCATCCATAGTTATGAGAGACAAGTCCTGACCCGACTGAAATCAATGGAATATCTGTCATTGCCAGGAGCAGGGCCACACTTTATCACTATTTTGATTAATAATTCATTATTTAAAATGCCATTGTCTGGCAGCATCTGTATTTTTACTTAGTCTAAAAAAGAAAACTGCAAACATTAAATGGACTAAGAGAATGTTTCCAGCTTCGATTTCAGGATTGGATCACTGATGTTTCACTCTGTTTACATTATTCATCAGTGAATTCCTACTCTTGCTAACTACTCTAAGCTTCAGTCCCACTTGAACTTTTAATTGAGATACTATTTAAAAATAGAAAGAAAGAAGTGGAAGTTGTGAGAACAGTTGTTTCTATCCAGAAAAGGCAAGCATTTACAAAAAACAGCAGAAACTGAACCAGAAGGATCACAATTGAGGTTTATAATGAAAACGTATGAGACAACAACCCTTGCTTCTGAGACCAGTCAATTAAATAAAATGGATTCTTGTGTATTTACATGAAACTTGTTTCCAAACTGCACATAAAAGTGATACTAACGTGAGAAAGAAAACTTGATTCAACCACCTATCCACTTAAGTTTAAGTTTAAGCTTAGTTTAAGCTCTAAGCAACTATTCTGTACCTTTTTCACTAACAAAGACATTCTCACACCTGCTAATGTGTTGCTCAGGAGAGAGTATTTGTCCAATCCTACTAATGCTGGGTACACCTGAGCTAATTTCAACCTAGACTGCTTGGATTACTTTTGTCAGCCACAATTTTCTAGACTGAACTATAGCACAGACTACCACACAGGCGTGTCACACTAAGATCTCTGCAGTCATATCATTACTACTGTTAGTTTTGATAGTTATTACACTACTACAGATAACGTGACTTAGGTCAAATCACAACTTTCTGTATATGTGAGGGTCAGGGCTCAGGCCAGAACTCTCAGTGGCATGGTGTTCCTCTGTGACACTGCTAGCTACAAAACACAGTACTGTTCAAATGAAATGGACTGACCCAGATAAGAAAAAAATATATCTTCTGTTGATTTTGTCTCAATGGAATAAAAAATCTGTCATGGAACATTTCTTCCTATTGAAGCTGAAAACCAATCAGCTTCTAGCCTTCCTACACACAATATTAGTTAGCGCAACAAGTCTATTTAGTTCTTGGATTTGCAGAGAGAAGAGATCAAGTCATTATGTTGTATTTGAGTTGCATGAATACGTAACCAAAATTTCACAAATTTTTATTTTCTTGTACTCCATCAGAATTCTTATCGTTAAGATAACTTATTTCAACACCTTATAATTGAAAATTAGCAGAAGAATAAGTGATAATGTCAAGACGTCAGAATACTGAATGATCATTTTTTAGAGAAATTCAAATTTATTGAACATTTGTTTAAGGACCATCTAACCCACGTGCATTATTGTAGATATTTTGCCAGTCATGTATCTTTTTGGTAGACAGCTGCTATTAAATTTCTTTTTAATACTGCACATATTGATAATAGTTATATGAATGAACTAACGATTGTGTGCTATCTTTAATTTGCACATCAGTCAAATCCAGTGTTTTAGATAGATGCTGAAAAGAATTTCTCAAAAATGCACAGAATCTGATGACAAGTTCTAAACATTAACGTGTGAGTAGTATTTACAGTATCACACAGCTATGCTTATGTCATACACCAAACTCTCCAGTCTAAGTCCCAGAACCATTCTTGCATGAAACATGAAATACAGCGTAAAATCATTACCTTGCACACTTCTGACATGGATTCACCGCCAAACTGGAGTGTATTACAGTGTGCAACAAAAGCTAACTCATCACTGGATTATTTCAAAGAAGAATACCATATACATGCTATTAGCCATCAAGAATTTCAAGAAAGAATAATCAAACATTAATAAATGCAACAAAATTACAGCACTAGTTACATGATGTTGAGAAAGAATTATTACTTTAGAAATCTTTGAAAGCTGAAACTTGAAGTCCACAGCTAAAATGAGTTCTTTAAATATCAATCTATAAAACAGTTTAGACAGATTGTGTGTATATATATATATATATGTATATGTATATATTTGAGTTTCAGAAGTAATAAAACACAGACAAAAATTGGTAGAACTTCACAAATTTTAGATGTTGATAATGTTGGTGAATAGAACAAAGTCTTGATTAACTGTTAAGCATTCTCAGTAAATTGTGTACATGCTTAATCAATGAGTTAGTAACCTGAATGGAGCGATCCTTAAAGCACTTATCAACATTTAAAGATTGATAACTTTCTGTTTTATTTTCAACTTTCTAAGCATGAACTAGGTGTGGTGTAGAACACACAAGATAATATAAAATTATCTTTGACCTAAAATTATCACTGACTTAAAAATAAAACTTCTGTCCATGGGTATATTACATGCTTATAGCTTGCAGTAGCCGTTTCATCCTTGTGAATTACACCAAGTCCTACCAGGTGACTGAGAGCCATGCTGACTTCAAGAAATCCAAAGAAATCTAGTCATTCATCAAGATGACTTTGGTAAAACATTAGCGGAGTTCAGAAGGAGAATAGATAACATCAGTTTTACAGAATTCCAAAAGTTAATTTGTGTCAAGTTTATTGAAGGCAGAAGACATAACAGAAAAAGTATTTTAACCTGAAGAAAACATGTTCAACTTCTCTCAATAGTTTCTGACCCATCATCCTTCAGATATGCAGAAGGCTCCCTAAAGACCAACCACAGAATATTTGTCTAGTATATTTAAAAGAATAGGAAAATCATTTCACTCCACTGATTCATATAGAAATAATTTTGGAAGAACCCAAAAACTAACCTACTACTTTAAGAAAAATGAACAGACACGATTATTTCATATTAACTTATATGGAGATACACGATACAACTGAATGGAAAAAAAAGTATAAAACTATTTGAAGAACGGCAGTAATAAAGATAAAAGCTAACAGCTCAGGCTATCTTTCACTCCAGCCAAAATGATCTGGGGTCCGAGTACAGACAAGTGCAGACCCAGCTGCCAACATATCAATGGTTCAGCAGAGAGACACGGTTAAAAGACCATGTCTTCAAAGACTTCATACCTTCCTACCAAGCACAATATATTACAAATTCATTAAGTCCAGTAAGGATCATAAAGCACCATTTTTAATTCATTAGTCCTTTATTCTAATGAACTCAATAAGTTACTGTCCTCAAGTATGGTAGTAGTTTACTGAAGCACTTAGGTATGTGCACAATGTAAGCTTTTAGACAGCTCTGCAGAGTTTACAAAATGTTAAAACTTAACAAAGACTTTAGCTATTATATTCTACACGGGAAAGTGAAACAAACCAGATAGTTCAGCACCTCCACTGAACAGACTGCAGTTGCAATCAAAGCAAAGAAAACCATACAAAGAAAATAAAGTGGTGTAATTTGTGGTCAGCAGCAACAAAGTTGATAGCAAAAGAAACAGATTTTTCTTAGAAGGAAAAGCCTTCCTACGACAAAGAACAACTGCTGAAAATAAAGCAAGATTAACCTGTCTCTCCTCTGTCTTCATCCTTTGCAGTGGACAGGAGAGAGATAGCACTTGACTGTTGTCTTAAAACAGACGGTTCAGAAGCAAAATCCTATCTATTTCATGATTGGAATCAACTCGTACCACAGAAAAGAAAGGTGGACCTGGAGAAGTGAGCTAATTCATCTTCATAAGCCAAAGTGGAGCCTGCTCTGCTTAAATTATCCCTGGAAAATGCCTGTTAGTCTGCTCATAAGTAGTACAATGACAGACTCTAGGATCTCCCCAAGCAATCTAACCTAGGACATAACTATTTTTACAACTAAAATTTTTCCCCAAATGTCTAGCCTAAATCTTCCTTGCTGCAGTTTAATTCCATTATTCTTTATCCTGCTCCTAGAAGCAGTAGAAAACAAATTATTTCCTTTCTCTTTGAAGCAATTTGGAGACATCTGGAGACCCATCAAGCCCTCTCCCATACTCTCTTCCTCACAACAAACCATTAAAACTCCTGTAGCTGTACAGCCTCCTATTCCACTGTTTTGCCCTCCTCTTGGTTCTCCCAGCAGTAAGCTATATTATGCAATACCCTAAACCCCAGGTGAAATTTTCTCAAAACTACAGAAGGTTTGTTCTGATCCTTGCATGAAGACCCTGACTCACATACTACAACAGGTCACTTTTCCACAACAAAGCATTGGTGATTAACACTCATCTTCTCACCTCCACCACAGAAATTCACTGGTTTGTAATTAAACAAATGTGATTTTTTCCTACCTGTACTTGGTGCAGTGAGGGTTCTGTGGCTGGGAACTGCAGTGGCACCTGTGGATGAAGAGATGGTGAAGCAGCAGCCAGGTGCAGTCAGCTCCAGGCAGTCACCACCTGACACAAGCAACACATGGGGTGCCAAAATGGTCACCTGCCACAGCATATGCTGTTATCATGGTGGCTGTGGGGGCAGAGCTGTGAGACGACCCACTTCAAGATGCTGGGGGAGGTGTGAGAAGATGGAGAGCTCTGGTCAGAGGTACCATTTTGCATGGGAGTTCTTGCAGCCTAGTGAGAGAGTGCATGCAGGCCCTGTTGTAGCAGCAGCACCCCTGAGGGACTACGGCTTGGCTGCTTGCACCAGGGCAGGAACAGTGGGTAGTGTGGGTTTGAGAAGGTGAGAGGTAATTGTTTGGTCAAACCTGAGGAAAGGGGAACAAAGGTGTTGATTTGAATGTTAGTTTGCTTATATTATTTAATTGATACCCAAGTTACTAACCAGAAGCTGGTGTTAATTGCCAAGTCAAAGGCTGTTATACCCACAGCATTACCCAAGTGCAATACTCTCCACCTCTCACCACTAAATTGCATCCTATTATTTTCCACACTACTTCTTGATGTCTAAAAAACACAATATTACTCTTGAGAATAAACCCCAAAATTAAATGTATTTTTCCCAATGATTTGTATGAAGTACATGCAATGGCCACTAAGAACAAAAGAGAATAACTTTTAAATTTACACTGCTGTACTGTGGTGCTAAAAACACATAAGTACTTGCATACAAGAATGCTATACAGGTTAGAATATACTACAGGGTATTTTTTCCACTTGATTTACCAGACTTTAGATGGAGCCACACTTAAAATGAAGATTACCTTGGCTGAAGCAGCACCCATCCTTCCACAACCCAGTTTGTTACACTTCAGGAGAACCATACTCAGTCCAAAATGTCCAGAAGAGTTAATTAAGAATTGATCTCATGACACATTAAAAGGTTAAATACAAAGCCCAACCATTTACTTGTGTTTGTGAAACTGAATACATACAAATGAAGAAGTCAGCAGGAAACAGAAGTATGTTTTTTAATCAGCAAGCAACACACAAACTAGGAGATCCTCATGTAGCTGCTTTCAGGGCAGGTGGGCTCACTCTCCCTGCACTCAGAAGTAGCACCTTTGCAGACCTACAGCAGCTCAGGGGAATACTGCACCGTGCAAAACAGTGGTGACACCTTCTGTGCAAGTAAGATGTAAAAATGCTTGATTTGGAAGGGGAGGTTGAGGAAAGTATTTCCTTCTGGTATGCTGAAACAAAAAATCAGCTATTCACTAAGAAGATATTAAGATATATTTACTAAAAAGCACGTGCATCATGATAGGAAAAAAACAGTCAATATGTTCGGCTTTACAGAAGGCCTGTTGTGCTTTTCCTATGCGTTCTTGTAGAAGAACGTGCAGTGTGTCTAAAGGTACACTGAGCTATAAATAATATGATTTGTAAATGATTTCTCACACTGGCTTTCTCTTTGATACTGTGTATTGTCCCCACTTTCAGCACTTCTGGTTCCTCGATGTAAACATGAGAAGCATTTTCCCAGTCATCTGAGCTTATGTTCAGCATTAATATCAGGCAAGTTTTATCAAACAATTACTTGTGGATAAACACTGCAGTAGCTTTAATAATATTTACCTACCTTATAAAAGAGCTGTGCGTATCAGGCAGCTAATGTAGAGACACTTTCAAAACACAAAAGCCTAGTATAATCACACAGCCAAAATTAATAAATGATGCTATTGTTCCTTAGATTAATAATATCTTCATGCAGGATGCCCTCTGAAAAAAACAGTAACTTTTTGCTGTATTTCAAATGCCAACAAAACCCTGTATAATTAGACATTTTTCTGATTTTCAGTGTTCCTTATAGTTTTTAGAATCACCTGAATTCATTTTCTTTCTCATTTAAAATTATTTTAAAGAATACTCAAGAGAAAAAGAAAGTGTGAGAGAATTGCTTGTCTCACACTGTTTCTCAGTACTCTATAGCTCTGTACTGAAAATATACCTCAGTGATTTTGGAGCCGTGAAAATTCTATGTGTGATCATACTAGCTGGGAAGGAAGTGGGAGTTGTTTTTGAATGGGAGGTGTTGCTTTTGTTACATATTTTACTTTAACATATTCACTGTTATCAATACAAAAAAGAAAATCTACATCTACTTCTGATTTTGTATAAGAATATGCCAGCAAGTATGTCTCATTACATGAAGTAATAAGCGATGCACCACCCACATCTCTTTTCTTGTTGCTGTTGTTAGCTTTTGTTTATGATTTAAACCAATAATCACACTAAACACTTGGAAATAAATGAAGCTTTTTCAGGCTGATTAAATTTGGCTGAATGCTTTAAACACGTGACTTCAGCAGATCTAATCATCCCAGGATAGTCAGAGAGTTAATCATGCAAATGTCTTCAGATATTTCAATTTGCAAAGCTCTGTTCTGTAGCATGTGCTCTTCCAAAGCATCTATATTCTGTCTGAGGTGCAAACTGCAACTGTTTGGTGACTGGGCAATAGAAAAATGTATCAACTAGCAAAATATTAAGCCAGATGAAATAATGTAATTATAAAGTTTTAAACAGAAGAATATAAAGTCAAGCTTAATGTACTTCATGAAATTAGACTTCTCTGTGCGCACTGCATATGAGGAGAAATACTGTGTGGTTCCTAAATGATACTTGTTCCCTTTTCTGGAGACAGGCAGTTTCCACCAAATGCAGGATTCATTTACTACTCATAGTAGTAAATTTTACTAGTGTATTTATTACTCTATTTTTCCTAACTTGCTTTCTGTGTGAAGGAAAATTTTAAGATGAATGAATCATATGGATTCTGTCTTTCAGTGAAAACCCTGTTTTACTTTGAGATGAACCTTTCCTATCATCTTTTCTTTCCTCTTTCTCAGATGACAGGAAAATATATCTAGATCATATATTCTGATGCTGCAGTTGACCTTCTTCAAAGCTCTCATCTATTAAAGCAGTTCAAAAAGGATAGAATAAGGTAGATAAAAAGCCATCGTTTCATGAAGTTTTCCTAACTACTTATTTATTTTTTTACAATTTACCCATCTTAACATTACCATTAAGCACATCTTTCTAATTTGCATTAAATATTATTTAGTAACTTTTAAAATATACAACTTTATGTACTTCCACTGTTCCACTGTTGAGTTCTATTTCTACGTGCAATATTCAAAGGCAAGGAAGGACCAAAGGAGAGATGGTAGTTTAAAACTTCTGCACGTTACCAGAAGATGCCAGTGAAATCATGCCACAATATAGGTGGCTCAAATGCATCTTGCTGCCCAAAATAAGAAAGAAGAGTCAGGGTTATGAAAAGCAAACAACAAAGTAATGAAGCATAGCAAGCTAATAAGACTTATCATCTAATAATATGAATACATAAATCATGAAAACAATAAGCAATACATTTGACTGAAGTTATAGCTCAGACACTACATAATATTTATTTGTAGAAATTGGTTTGTTTACTTTAACTGGTAAGAGATGTAAGATAATCCTAGGCCTTAAATATTTTAGTCTCAAAGCCAGTTTGTTTCTTCCTGTGCTTTCTTCCTACAATCATGAAGAGTCTACTTCAATGACATTAAGGTTATGATGGAAAAATGATTCCAATAGAAGTCTATAGAGATCTCGTTAATATGCCTTTATGATGTGATATTATGACGGCAATTCAATTTCATTGCAGGCCTAATGAGACCATGTTACAATGTCAAAATGAAAGGAAATCATATCAATCAAGTTATAGTACCCTGAGAGAAAGAAAACCTAAAGAAATTAACCCCATTAAAAACTATTTTAAAACAACATTAAGATTTAGTGAATTCAGAATTGCTTTGCATTGTTAGTTTAATGCTTTGGGTACAAACTAAATTTGGTGCTGATTTACAACTCATTAAAATATAGCGACATCAGGGGACTCGATGGAAGTTTTAAGGAAATATAAACAACAATATTAATTGAGAGCACTGCAGTTACGTAAGGCATGAGGCAGTCTGTCTTCCAGCTAAAGTTCTATATTCTGAAGAAGCAGAATTTCAATTTTTATAACTTTAAAAGATGGCAATTAGGCTATAGCATCTAAGCATTTAGCTCTAGGATCTCAACTCCCCCGATACTGTATATCAATTTGTATTAAGCACTGCACATTTAGGCCCCAAACTGCAAGAGTGAACAGAATTCAAGCATAAATTTACTGTACAGAAATAAATATGCCAGTGCCAACAACGAAGCACACTCAACCTGAATGTTATAATGGGCCTAGAAAAACAAGTCTTGTGACAACGTAAAAATTGCCACCTACCCAAATAGATTATGGATATGCTAGCCCAGCAGGCAGGGCAAGGGTGAGTACATGCGTTTTAAAATAAAAGGTACAATGCACTTTCAATTAATAGTTTTTATCCCAATACTCAGAATGACAGAAATTTAAGACTTAGCAAGGTATTAGCACCAAATACTTTGCACATGCACAAAAATACTGTAAATATAAGCTTTCACAGTGCCATCCTTCCTCTTTCACATAATCTTTTGTTTGAAGTAAACACTGGTATTTGTATGACACTAAGAAAAATTTGCTAACTAGCAAAAACTCGATTGATTTTTTTCTTTTATTATTGTTGAACTTGCAGAGGTGACATTTTCTCATCACAATATTCAGGAAAGTTGATGGAAGGAAAGTCCTAAAACAAAAATCTGCTTGTTTCTATTTTTGCTTGTCCTTGATTAATATGTACACACACTACAGACATACAGTAAACCTTGTTGAAGATAGCTGGCACAAAACTGATATCTTACTGAAGTTTTACTGTAAACAGTGAAAATGAACTTCTTTGTTTCCAGCATCGTTATTTGAGATACTGCACTGCCAGAGGCCATACTTTCATTGTAATAGGCACTGTACAAATCAGAACAGAAATAGTCCCTGCACAAAGATCACACTCCAGAAGTTGGTTACGTTTTTGTTATTTCTTCACTCAGAGCCTATGTCCAAGGCCTGCAAAACTTTGGTCTTGTATAAGCATTTTCTTGTATTAAGTTGCATTTTAAAAATGAAAATCAAATGCACCAAAAGCAGGTCTTGTCATTTCAAGAAACAAAATCTTCTTTCTACAAAGTTGATGTTCACTAATGTATCTCATCTAGAGATAGATTCTCAGATAACACATTTACATCAAATGCAAAGTTACTGTACATTTTGTGAGTTTACTAATATACTATGGCAATTGCAAGCGTTAGCAGTGATAAGCACTAGCTACATCAAGACTATATTAATTGAATACTGTTTTTAAATTTTCATAAATACAGTTTTTGTTATTGCTATCTGCTAGGGAGAGCAGATTGAGAGGTGGCAACAGCTTGAGAATGGATTTACTGAAACCTTGTGTGTTTTGCAAAACAGAGTTCACTTTACTACAACATGAACTGCTACTGCAGAAACATCAAGACTACTGTCAACACTGTAATGGGTAGCAAAGAGAAGTGCAACACAGTAATTATAAGATTACAAAGTAAAAAATGATATTTCATCCAGGTGATAAAAACATGATCTTTGAGTTTGGGTGCATAAACCCAAGTGTTCAGGCTGAACATTCAATGAAGAAAAAAAGAATGTACATGCTAACACAGCCAAAAAAAATTCTGCTGTGGGAAACAATCAGCAGCACAGACAAGCAAAATGTTCTTGTTGACCAGAAATCTAAACTCACTGCTACCTAATCATTATATGTAAGAAAATATTTTATTCCAAGAGTATATGTATTTGTTTCAGCCATAAATTCTTGTGTAATGTACTTTCCAAAAAGACTGACAAAGAGAGATTTTTGTTCCTTTGGTTTTGTCCATAATTACTTTTAACTACATAAGGACAGACTGGAAGAGTTTTCATGCATCTTATCAGTGGAAAGACACTTACGTCTCATACAGAGGGGTTACAAATTAGTACATAAGTTTTTGTTTTATTGTAATATAACTATTACATAACCAAAATGTAATTAAAAATAACTAAAAGGACCTGGGGGTGTTGGTCAAAGCTTGGCCAGCACTGAGCCCTGGTGGCTGAGAAGATCTGGTTTATATCAGGCATATTGTTGCCAACAGGAGCAACAGGGTGATCCTCCCTCTATACTCAGCACTGACCAGGCTGCATCTTAAAAACTGTGATCAGTTTTGGGCCCCTGACTACAAGAAAAACATTGACACCTGGAATCATGTCCAGAGAAGGGCAACAAAGGGGTCTGGAGCACAAATCTTATAAAGAGTGGCTGAGGGAATTGGGATTATTCAATTTGGAGGAGACTCAGGGGAGACCTTATCACTTTCTACAACTGCCTGAAAGAAGGTTGTTGCAAGGTGCGGGGAAGGGGGAGAGCAGAGGGTAGTCAGCCTTTTCTCCTACATAACTAGCAATAGGATGAGAGGCAATGGCCTCAACCTGGGCAGGTCAGGTAGGATATTAGAAAAAATTTCTTCTCCAAAAGAGTGGTCAGGAACTGGAACAGGCTGCCCAGGGAGGTGGTAGAGTGACCATCTCTGGAAATGTTCAAGAAACATTTAGATGTTCTACTAAGGGGCATGGTTTAGTGGACAACATTGGTGGTAGGTGGACGGCTGGATCTTACAGGTCTTCTCCAACGTTAATGATTGCATAATTCAGTGATTCACCATCGGGATTGTACCAATTTAATTATTTAATTACTCTGACTAAAATACAACAAATGTTATTCACAGACAAGACCCACTATAAAAATTGTATCTATTACTGGGATCTTTTTTTGACTACTTGAATGGTTTTACTTTGCAAAAGGCACATTCTAGTGGTTGCTAGTTTCTATTTTACACATGTCAAAGAAAAAGTGAAAAACGAGATGCTGCATACTTCACTTCTGATTTTTCGAAGACAAAGTGCTTTAGAATTCAAGATGTCTTCTGGTCCTGTAAATTAACTTTATATACCGATGCCAAAATTTGGAGACATCACTCCTAACATTTAACCCGCCAAAAAGGGTTTCAGCATGGAAATAGGTCATAGAGCATTTCATTATTAAATACACATGCAAAGGTGTGACTTTCTGGTAAGACCTTATGTTGTATCATGTTGTAACTAGATCATGTCTGAGACTGCCCATCTACAGTGGCCTTGCACCTCTCTGGTAATTTTTCCCTTACTTGTGTCAGTCTGCTACTCACTAACACACTTACATATCTGATTTTTGTCTTTATTTCCATTAGCATTCAACTTCAGTCTTTCCAGAAGCAATCTAGTCAGTGTTTCTCTTACACTTTATGTCCTAGTTTTGTAATTTCCATTATTATCTTCCTTCCATCAAGTTTTCAGCAGTTATAATGTTTCCATAAACTCATTTGAATCCAAGTTTTCCAATATCTTTCCTTAGACATATTTGCTTAACTGTGTACATACATATATTTACTTAATTCAAAGTATGTATCAACCTGAGCAATATACTCTTACAATGTACATCAGCTTTTTCTCAATCTTTTTTCTACATTTAATTTTAGTGCCAGCAATTCAATTTTATTTTGATTTCTCTTATGCCTTCTCCTTTATTTCAAAAGGTTCTCAATTTCCTAACAAAGACGATGCATTTTCCAAAGTGAATACTAATTTCCTCAGCTGTGATTTCATGTGCTGTGTCTCCATGTTTCTCTCTGGTCCTGAAAACTTTTCAGAGAACTTTATGATGCATGCTGGTCCTTAATTTCCTAACTGGGTATTTACTTTTCAACCCCAACTCCCCTTCTACGTTTTCCTGTGTCTAGCACAATATACTTAAACACAAGCTGCTCCTCTATATAAATGTCCTAATAATAGCCTAGGAATGTCTACATAAGTTGCTGTAGAATATTTCTGTCATGATTATTCTGCCAGATAATATCACCACCTGTGAATACTGAAGTGTGTTTACTGTTATTAGAGTTAGTTTAATGATTTACATTTACTGTGTGTTTAATTTTTGTCAAATATTGGTAAATCAATTAAAACAATATAATGCCACTGGGAAAAACATGATTTGCAAAATAATTATAAGCAATTGGCACCAGATGTTCTATTTCTGCAAAATTTGCATTTTCAGTTTTATAATATTTCTATTTTTCTTCCTGGTGAAATGCTTAACTAATCATACTCAAAAGGTTTTGTTTTTGTTTTTGTTTTTTTCCTTTTTCTTAGCTTAGATTTTATGATAATGTATTCATAAGGCAAAGCTGAGGCCTTATTTCCAAAGCTAGTTAAACTTAATAGTTTTATCCACTATTATACAGCAGCATACTTATACTATGCAGCATCTCTTATTTAACAGTACTTATTAAATCTCATCTACTGATCTACCAGAAGTGAAGATAAAGAGCATATTTCAGTAATTCTGTTCTGCTATACATGAAGCCAAATAAAATAATGGAACTTATAGAATCTTCTCCTAGATACAAGAAATCTTGAATATTCATGCCATGTCTGTTTGCTGTCTGTTTACTTACATCCAAAGAGAAAGAAGTTATTTTATCCAAAAAAACTAAATAATTTTATCTACAATAAAAGCTTTTAGGTAGACAGAGATCAAAATTAATCTAAACCAGAGACTTATTTTGACCTTTATGCTCATGCATATGAGAGAGCCTGTTCCAAGTTTCTATTTTTTTTTTTTCTTTTTTTTTACTACAAGAAGAGTAAATATTTTCTGATGTCACAAGATTTAGGGAATTTTGGAGTGTGAGCTCTCACACATGTAGTTTTATACTTTTCAGTTCTTTGTGTGAGATTAATCATACAAGGTAAAATAAAATAATATTTTGCTTAGATTTAAGTGCATAAACTTAAATCATGTTCATTTGGAAAACCTTGGGAGATTACAGTCAGATTTCTTTTTTTTTTTTTTTATTCTGAGTACATTCCGTTCACTTTTTTTTTATTATTTTAGGTTTACAGCGAGCACTAAATATAGCTGTAGGCAAAACACAACAAAACAAAAAAAAACACAACACAGAATGAGTTGGCAAGACCTTGGAAGCACTATAATACCCACCTCTGACACCAGTCAGTAAGAGTTCTATGCTCCCTCTAGATATTTAAGATATTTAACTTCCCCTGGAAAATCAAAGTTCTTCATCAAGTGTCCCTGAATATTCTTGCTTTACTGTCTCAGATAAGATAATAATGCAAACAACAAAACTTACTTTTCACTAGTGAGATTTCTTTTTTTTTTTTTTTTTTAAAGTCCAGACGTCAATTAACACTTCAGCATTTATCAGACACTAAAAGGCAGCAACATGACACAGTGATAACCAAAAGCTAGTTTTCCCTAGGGCATCATTTAATCCCAATTTTTCTACCAATGCAAAAAAGTCACCTAAAGAGAGCTTTGGCTATAGTCAGAAATCATACTGTCCTCTTGATGGTAGGATTCAGCAGAGACTCTTAATAGAGATTCTCTTGTGATGATTTCTTCCATTTCACAAAGCAGGTAGAAAGAGAAACCCAGAAAGTTATCCCACAGTGAAAAGAAATAAACATTCACATAAAAATCATGTTCTGGAAAAGGTTTCTCGTCTAAAGGAAGCTCACGAAGACCAGGAGTTAAATACATTTACAGATTATTCTACAGAGAAATCTACCTACCGCCATATGAACAAATTTATTACCCAGCCGGCATGAGGTTGAATAATATGCTCAGCTGTGAGTGCAGATGGATTTTAATACACTTCACAAATCTAGACATATTTACATGGGTTTCAGAACTTAAAATAGGACTTGAAAAAAGAAAGAATATATTTACTAACTATCTTCAATTTCTCTAGCATGCTCTGAGATATTCTTAGGTCAAGCTAATCATGATGTATCAGAAAGAAAAATATGCATTTGAGATGCGCTTCTGAAAAGTGCAGGGCCAGCTGAGGCACAGCAATATCAGTAAGCAAACTTATTCTTAACATCTGCAAAGTGAGTTACTGTCACTCATCACTGACATGTCTGAATACTAGGACTGATATCCTAACAGTAAATTATTATGTTTCAAGAGAAAATGCTAATTCCTTTCGTATCACTGTTCACACTGGTATAAATTATCCTCTGACAACATATTCTAATATAATATATTAATTCAAAAGAAAAACATCCACAAAGATAATGGTAAAGGCACCATGTTTGACAAAAATTTGATTCAAAGCATGAAATTCTTGTCCCTTCAAAAAATATGCTCTTAAAATAGTAATGGAAGTTTTACTAGATGTCAGGATTTCACCAAACTTTTAAACTTGCAGTTATCAGTTACCAGCAAGGTAGAATATCAGTTATATTATTTTGTGTCTAGCAGAATTTTTGAACCCCTTTTTTTCTGTTTCTCTAATTTCTATAAAGCAATTTTTGACTTCTTTGCAAAGCAACCTCTAATTCAGTTATTATAATTCTGTACTATCAGGTCACACTACACAGATATTTATGCCAGTATTGTGTAGCAGCAAATGACCATAATCATATATATTTGACATACATAATAACACTACTTTTCAGCTAAAACTGAATAGGTGGGACAATGGAAGTATGTCTCCTCATATTTTCTACAATATATGATTTTCTTTTTTTTTTTTTTATTGACATCTCTGTCCTTCTCAGATGTCCTCAGTAATTTCCTCCAGCAAGCATTTTTATTATATCACCCTGTCCTAATTAATTATTAACTTTAAATTCTCCATTCTGTCTATAAGTACAAAAGCATTGGGAAAAATCCTCAATGAGACAGCGTTTGCCAGATAACTTTTCTTCAAGCTCTTGCAGATTTAAATTTGATCATACAAAATACTGAACCAAAGACTGAATTAAACAGCACTATATGTATCTGTATTACAATAGAAGTGTCACTTTTCCAAGTACTGAATTTGGGCTCCATCAAAATCACAAAATTAGACTTGGGAGTATAGAGAAGCGGGGCGCCCGCATTTTCGCTCTCAGTGACAAGACTTTACAAGTATCTACTGATCTGCTGCACGCCTCCTGGGATCAGGCAGTGAGAGCCTACTGTAAATTCAGCTCTTTCTTCTTTCACTTGGCAAAAGAATTCTCCTCCTACAGCATATATGTCAGCAGAGAATACAGAATGATGAGAATCTGAATCCAGAACTTCAGTGAATAGATATCTAGTTTGACTTCATTACCTTTAAAAAAACAAAGGTTAACAAGTCCCTTAAGTTAAGGGCTCTAGAGGAGGCACCCAAGTCCGGGACAGCTGCAATGGTACTGTTAAAATTACACCACAAGCAAGAAAATGACATTATCCTAATTATTTATCATATTATGATTTAGCTAAGAAAAGCTTCAGTATCAATGATTACTAACTATTCTTTACTCTGTATTTAATGTTTTGAACCACTGTATTCAATGAAAGCAGCTGAACTCTTGTCAAGACCTAGAGCAGCAAGAATCAATGGATTTGTTTGCACAACAGTAAGCTGACAGTGATATAAGCAATCCTAGTCTGTTATCTTACAGTTAAATCAAATTCTCAGTAATATTCAATGAGGCTGATGGCAGTTGTTGGTTGTTTTGTTTTTTTTTCTTTGCAAACCAGCTCATTGTTACTTTGATAACTTTAGTTCACTGCAACCAATATTCATCACCAATGACATTTACATGATATAAATCAGAATATATCAAAAAATTACCAGTATTTCTAAATTCTAGACAGAACTGTTCCATCTAGGCAGAGTTTGATCATCCAAGGCTTTCAGTTTTTAAACTAGGAAGTTGAAAAGTTTGTAAATAATGTGCTAGATCACTTCTGTCCATTTTTAAATGATAATAATAAAAAAGTATGATGCTAGACTACAAGATACTTAATTAATCAGTCCTTATCAGAAAGACTGTAGTCTGTATCAGAAAGAGTAGATAAAACAGTTTCAAGACTTAAAGCAGACACTTTACAATAATTTCATTTCTTTAATGGGGAATTAAGACTATTAAGGTAACAAGGAAGAAAAGGGACAATTTCAAGTAATGACAGAGACACAGCCTTGAGTTTACTAGAGACTAAATAATTATTTAAAAAAAAAAAAAAAATCTTCTATATTCTCACTGGCTTAAATGAAAAAAAAAGACTAACAGTCATAAGAGGGGATGAAAATTAGTAATATCACTGTAACTACAACACAGGTAGCAATGTCAAACTGTCCAGTTTAAGACAGAAACAAGAAAGCACCTACTTTGAAAAGCATTCAGGGTCCACTTTGGAGTGCATTAGTCAGTTACCAGTGCTTTCTTCACAGCTGTATAAATATATGTCAAATTAAAACATGATTTCCGCAACCAGTCTACTACAAAAAAAGTGCAACTAGAATCAATAGAACAAGTTTCGATTAACAGTGAAACACATAAGTATCAATAAAATAAATTCCTGAAATGTTCCTCCTTCCTATCATAAAAAGATGTCAGTGGCTTTTTCCTTCTCACAAAGTTTTGCTTACATCAGTGAAGACTTTTTTCTCTGAACTTGGACTCATACATTAATAGGTTACCTAGACTACAGGAATCAACTTCATAATGAAGACATTTCTTCTATATAAGAAATTTGTTCTGCACTGCTTTCAGTAAATATTTTTCTTTCACTGAATACATAGAGCTTGATCTTATCAATATTGTAATATTATTATAGTGAAATTTTTATTAAGTATTTTACCATCCTTTTAGATTTTTTAACAAACAAAAAAAAAAGTACTTAGTTTGAAAAAAAAAGATGGCAATTTATCATCTGCCCTAAAAAGCCACTTTTCTGAACATCTATCCTATTCTTTCTGCCACGCTATAAATCATACACACTTACTATAACCCTGTTTGATCTACAATTTCTGTCATTCAAGAATTTAATCTACTGTACAAAAACAGGCAGTTGAAATTTAAGATGGTACTTTAAGGACCTCAGAATGAGAGGGGAAAAAAAAAAAAAAGGAAACCAATAAAAGCAACCAGCTATTAAGTCTACATAAATTAATCAATATCCAAAGTTAGAGTTCAATCCAAACCTAAGGGAAAGACAAAATTGTTTTGTTCCCAACTCATTCACCAGGCACTGTCATATCTTGTATAATAATGTCTGATTCTTTTAGAAATGACATTTAGTGTCATAAAATCTAAATCATAGGCAATCTCAAGTGGGTTTTTTTTTTTTTTTTTTTTTTTTTTTGAGAGAGAGAGAGAGATAATATCCAAGACTTAAAAATATAATATAAAAAAAGTTAACATGACCAAATCAAACTGTCTTGTCTCTCTGTGTAAGTCATTCTTTTCTTGAAAGTAACACACGCCAGCAGTATTCCTCGTATGAAAGTTCATAATCCTTACACTTGTCTTGTGTGTGCTTTCAGTTAGAACAATATTTACTGTTGACTTAGAAACAAAGAGCTCTCCTGTGAAGGATAGTGTGTATTTCTGTGCTGTTATCTTGAATTTTCAGATATATGTCTGTGTGTACTGTTGAGCAGCTGATACAACCAACATCACATCAATCACATTTGCTGTGACTTTAGAGTCAATCTTTTAATTCCTTTGGAAGAGAACATTGGGTTGAACAAAGAAGAATGCTGTTCTGAGGTCGTCTTCTCTTCTCTTCTCTTCTCTTCTCTTCTCTTCTCTTCTCTTCTCTTCTCTTCTCTTCTCTTCTCTTCTCTTCTCTTCTCTTCTCTTCTCTTCTCTTCTCTTCTCTTCTCTTCTCTTCTCTTCTCTTCTCTTCTCTTCTCTTCTCTTCTCTTTTCTTTTCTTCCGTTAATAATTTTGTCCTCACATTTTCTATTAGATTTCACCTTCTCTCACATTCCCTCAGAAAATTTTGTTAAACATTTTTTACTCTTTTTCCTCAAATTACTAAAAAAAAACAAAAACAAAAACAAAACAACCACCTACAAGTCCTTTCGCTGCAACAAAATTAAAAAGTGAAGTCTGCCTTATTTTCTCCCAAATGACTGAACTGGATTCTGGGTTTCTTTTCTCATGGATCTTTAATGCCTTCATTTTCTTGCATGTCTTGCTGATTACATGTGTAAGGATTATTCATAATTTTGTATACCTTCCTGTAAAGATTCCTTATAGATTGCAGAGCATTTAACAAAAGATTTGGAGCTTTGTATGTGTCTGATTTTAAGAAAAAAGCATTCTTAATAGTCTGAAAAATTAAATGAATAGGAAACAACATAATTCCCATGGATAGTCTTCTAATACAAAAGAAGCTCGCAGTTATATATATTCCTAGACTGAGCCAATACTAACAGGAAGCACCTCTGCTTTATGACTCACATGGCATATCATGGTATTGCTGAAGAGTTTGCTTAGAAGTGGTTGAAAGGATTATTAGTTTGCAGCATCTTAAGCAAGCTGACCAGCTTCTTAGAGTGCTATATTTCACAGAGTAAACTGTATAACCACTGAGCAATCAGTAGTAGTCTTGAACTTATCTCATTGTTACGAATGTTCGAGTATATTATATCTGCAAACTCTGCAGATATATCTCCTTTCCATTTCAGTTATATAAAAAGGGATATGACGAAAAGATGGCTTTCACCTTTAAAATGCATTCAGAACTAGAGAAGGTATCCTAATTACTCAGAAAGAAAATATAGTCAGGACTATATATAGTCTGAACAGCAACTTCGATACTGAAGTAAGAGGTACTGGTACTGAAGCTCAAAAACCAAATCTGTACTTAATAATATTCCACAGATTTTATTAGAAACAAGGCTGGGAAAAAAAAAAAAAAAAAAAAAAAGTATTGAATGTGACATACAAAACTGTTCTTAGAAGTACTAATCAAACATCCATAGCAGGATACATGACAAATGATTTGGTAGGATGTCATAAAAAAAAGAAAAGCACAGCTAACTTGCTATTGACCTACAACATGCACTTTTCCAACAGAAAATTGTATGAGCAATAATTCTAAGCCAAGTTGACAGATGTGAGTCAAAATCATCACAAACTTCAAAAACAAGTATTTAAGGGTTCTATTAAATAGCCTCAAGAGCTCTAGTGCACCTTCACCCCTTTTCCACTCAGCAAAAACATTAAGGGAAAATGTTCATAAAAAAGAGTCTAAAGCAGCACATGATACTAGTTTAGAAAAAAAAGTCAGAGGAATGAAGTGTCAAAACCAGCCTGAGGTCTGGCAGCTGACAATAACAACCTGTGGAGAAGTCAGCTGGGAGGCTCTCCAGAATCCTGGGAGAGCATATCCATTGTAAAACAGCAATACATTAACTACTCATACTAGTAGTTGGAAATATCTCTTACACAACACAAAAGATTTTACATAAATCAATACAAATTAATGTAAACAGTAAACTTAGAACTCATGCACGTTACCTATCAGATGCACAATTTTTCTGTTTGATGAAGCAGGGCTCATCTGCCTAATGACTTGTCAGGTGCTTCATGGTTCAGGTTAATCTGAAATTCTGCCTTTGGGACTGGTTGCAAAAGCATCTAATAGATTCTAATTAACTCGACCTTCTTTGTGTTACTGCTCTTCTTTTCTAAAGGTCAGCACCTTTGCAGCATGCTAGTTATGTTATTAATTTGTTAGCACTGCTACTCATAAACAAACCAATCTCTTTCATACAGATGTATAAACCACTACTAAGAAACTAAAAGATGGATGGCAGTGCCAAATCAATTTTTTTTTTTTTTTCAGTTATTATAAATGCTTTACTTTTTAAATAGTAGTGATTTCAATACTTGTTTGTTCCTCCTGAAAACAGAAAATCTTAATGCAGATATCATCATCAACTCTTTTTTGCCCACATGCTATCCTTCATCTCTGGTTACATCTAGGCATTAAGGAATGGTCTGTTTTCTCTTTCTTAATTATTTCATGAAAAAATCAACAAATTCAAATATAGTTTAGCTAAATAAAATAGTAAGAAGCTTACTCTTTCTTTCCTTCTGTTCTTTTCAGTGCAATGCAGTGTAGAAGGATAACTAATCACGTGTTAACTAGCTCCCATTACACTCCAGAATCTGAAATATCATTGTTCATTCTAGAAATTTTGACCTGTGCAAAGTTAATACGGAAAACATACTTACTCTACTTGTATTTTTACATGAAAAGCATCCTTAGAGACTTTTTTTTTAAAAAAAAATCAGATTCCCTAAAATACGGTTCAGTGGAAGAAAGCACGCTTATAGTTCTACAAGTAGCTTACTTTACTCCCTTGTAATCTCTCACCCTTTTAAATTATTGGACATAAAATTTAAGATCTGTTCCTAAGCCTTCAGAGTCTCACTATCTTCTTGCTATCATTTTGTATTTCACTTATTTTTATTATTGTTTTTAGGGAGAATTAAGGATGTAAATAAGGATAAAGGTTACTGTAGTGAGAGGATATTAATTTCAGATAACAAAGTTTTGTCTATGTGACTATAAAAGAAAACTTCATTTCAGCTGGATTTCTTTATGCTAACACAAAGTCCCCAAAACAAAGAGACTTAAATACACACAGTTAGAGAGAGAATACATGCTATTATCCTAATTTGAAAATGAAGCTGTCAATTAAAAGAAAAAAACAAACAAACAAACAAATGGGATTAAATCAAAGTAGGATGCATTACATGGGCACTCCATTTATATCTTCATCTTACTTCCTCCGTGGTAAGAATAGTGAGAATCTATTTTACTGCATCTAGAAGACTTTGATAGAATTGCTGAACTTAATCACATTGCACTTTTCTAGTTAAGATAACCATCATAGAGTTATAAATACCTCACATTTCTCAGGTCTCCCTCTTCTATAAATTCCTTACCCTGTAAGATCCTCAAGATTAAATGAACATTCAAGCCTTCTACTTAGCTATGGATGACCAAGATTTCACTGTGTACTGTGGCAACTTACTATGTGCAGTTTTGCTTTGCATTACTTCACCTGAAGTAATTCTTTAAGCCTACATTAAAAAAGTAATAAGAGAAGATATAAAATGAAATGCAGCAATAGACAATCTGAATTAAAGATCTTTGATGTCTTAGATACAACCTTATTTGCTTTTTATTTTCTACTCAGCAGCCCACACAGTAACCATCTGAAAGTACTGTATAATAAGGAATTAGCTTTATGTTTGCCACCAATTACTGCAAGCAGGGAGCAGAAGCCAGTCAGCAAAATCTATGGGTTTTTTGAAAGGACAAAGCAAAATTGGAATGGTCTTCTGCCTTTGTGAGATTAGCTGAATTGATTCAGCTATAAGACCTTTCACCAAGGTTACCTGAAGAAAAAAAAAAAAAAAAAGAAGAAGAAGAAGAAAAGAAAAGAAAACCATGCTGACTCAGACTGGACTTACAGCATTTTGTCTGTAAAACTGAAGTTAAGTTTACATCAGGTTTTTGTGAGCAGTTATTTAGCATGCTTACTGGTTGCCTGCACCACGCGTATGCATCAATATTGGGCAAGCTTGCCACAAGCAGACAATTAAAAACACAGCAAACTTGCAGGATCAGCTTACTGTCATCTTAACATTTTAGAGAGATCTGAGTTTGTGCATGGTCAGCATTTTGCTAATTAACTGTATTCTGACTATTCTGCAGAAATGATATTTTCGCTTATAAAGTATCAGACGAATATTATGGTCAAATAAACTTACACTGCAAAATTGGAAAGTCAGTGTCTGCTGCATCTTACCTTTAAAATGCTCAGAAAAGGCCTGAATAGTTGATTACATTAATACTTATGCAGATTCTCAATATGAATGATGTTGTACATGTACTGAAGTTTATACATATTTCAGTACTTAAACATCCAATATCATTTCAAATCCAGAACACTAAAATGCAAGCACCTATCTATTTCAATGTCTTTACTGAATATTTAAGAACTAAGACTAGATCAAACCAACTTTCTGCAGGTTTGCTGAAAAATTTCTCATCTGTTTACTTTAAAGTGAAGATGCCCTTTGCTTATAACTCCATGTAATTCAAAAGATAAAAAGCAGTACTCATTGGAGCAGTGCTTGAAGCAGGCCCTTTGGGATGTTTCTTACTAAAGTCTGATATTTTCTGGTTCTTATTTTAGTTTATTGACTCAGAAGAGAGGTCAATAAATGAGATATGGCTTTTTTTTTTTTTTTTTCTCTTTTATCTGATAGAGTCTCTTCACAAAGTCAGTCTAACTGTAAAATAATCCTTTGTCACATTGAGAGTTCTTACTGGATCAGTCTGTTAGGATTTTCTACTAAAGTTTTAGAATGTAAAAAGTGAAAAAAAATTCCTATGTTTTAAAGACAGCCAAAATAATCTTGCTTGTAGCAAGCTGGTGCAATTGCTGAAAGCAAAAACAAAAGTCTGACATCTGAAAGCTGAAAGGTAAATTATGCTTGCTGTGTTTTTGACTTGAATCCTGCCTGTATGATCAGCAGCACTCAGACTCGCAGCAGGGAAGTCTGCATGAGAGAGGGAAAACTAGGAAGGTGGCTTTAAAAAAGGCACAGAAGAATGTACTAAATACAAATTCTAGTCAAAAGGGTCCACACAAGATTTCCTCCTTTGAAGGGTGGAAAGAAAAGCATAGCAGAGCATGAAAAGGGCATGTCTGCATGGAAGACTTGCTCATTATAGACAATATCTTTTGAGACATTCTGTTTTGGAAACAGACAAAAAGAGAAACGCACTAAAGAGATCACTGAGATAGGGTAAAGAGTTATACTGGAAAGAATAACTCAGCACAGGATTAACCTAATAGCAATACAGTTAAACGGTACGGTAGCAGTAGATACAGCACTGTCTCAACTTGTAAACAAAGATTCAGAATGTCTTCATCGGGATGACAGCTGTAAAGATGCCCCAGTATAGAGATTACTCAACAGACAGGAGTCATTCCTGCTTCATCACTGCTAGTGAACAGTAGCTTCAAAATTCAAGACTGGATTAATTATGAATTTTTAAAAGCAGTTCATAATTTGGAAGTGGGGGGAGTGATCAGAATTCAAAAATAGTTACAGAGGAAAAAAGAGCAGCTGCTCTTTACAATTATATAAAAAACAGAAATGCATTCTGAAACACAGCTGTTTGTCCATGAATTAAACTCAGCATTCACTCAGACATTTATCTAAGATTGCTAGTCCAGGCTTTAACACGTCCCCATTTGAGAGCTTTTTTCCCTATCAAAATAAATGGAACCAAGGAACTCAAACTGCTTAAGCACCTTGGAAGGTCTCAGTTCTACCAGTCTTAAACAGGTAAACTGTTCCTTCCCCAGTAGCACAATAAGGCCTTTCTTTGTCACAGAACTGTAGTCTGTTTTCATCACACATAAAGACAATTTTTAAAATAATAGAATTTCAAAACTATCTTCTGGGCATCATAAAAACTTCAATTTTGGGGTTAGGCATAATCTGACAAATTCATCTCTAGTCATTAGAAATACAGAGAGGGTAAAATAAATGTTCATATAATTTATTATGTATAAGAGAAAATACGGGTAAGAACAGATTAGTGAACTTCTCACATTTGCATTTTCTTTTACAAAATTTCATTACAGAGAATATCTAAAGATAGTGTTTACACACATTTAAAATCATACAGTAATTTAATATCTGATGCTCACAAAGAGATCTCTTCAGAATGAACTACTTAAGAGACATGAAAAGCTTTAGGTTACACCTCCAATTCATGTGTAACCAGATCTACTGTATTCAGTCTTATTTTAAAAAAGACACAGAACGTAATTTGGGTAGTTCACGAACATACCTCTCCTTGCTAGCCTAATTTGTTCTGTATTTTTCTTATGTTTGGCCTGTAATATTTGACATCATCAACACTGTACTTTAAAAATGCTCCTCAACAGTTAACACTATGCAAAAACGAGTTCAGGTTCTATACATTAAGAACAGATAAGAGAACTTTTGCCTATCAAAAGACAAGGCTAGAAATGGAAGATTCTTCTTCTACATATAAATATCACTGTTTGCAAATGAAGGAGAAAGGTGGTCATTAAGTCTTTTAAATAACAAGTATATACAGCTTTGGCTTTTCTGTTTCATTTCTCAGAAGACTCCTGGAAATTATAGCTCTGTATATGGTCAAAGATAAATATTTTCTCTGTGAAATGAAAGAAAAGGAAATACAGATCCTAAAATCCCTAAGTATGTGCTCAGATCACCTGGGTAGGTAAGAAACCAGTTGCATGCCATCAGTGAAATACTGAGAAGCCCTCAAAGCAGAACAGATTGCAAGAATTAACTATAGTTCAGATAGTCACAATAGGATAGGATGAAACTCTCTCAATATTAATTATTAATTAATATTAATTACATTGTTGTGAAAACTGAGGGACTAGCAAACAATGCTACTGGATTTGTGGATTCTATACTGAAGGAGAAAAGAAAAACAATTATTTTTTCAGAATGTAAGTTACTGGACTTAATTTGATGACTATTAATACTAGTGAACAATAAAGTTTTTTCCTTAGAATATTCCACAGTACTGAGAATTACTTCTAACATGTGTTACACCTCCCTATTTTGATGTAAAAAAAAAAGAAGAAAGAAAACCTTAAGAATGAATCACAACTAAGTTTGAATCCAAAGATGACACATTTTATAGAAAACATGCTTACTTTCAAAATCAGTTGCTTTGAGAGAAGATAATAGGTTTCTAATGACCTAATTAATTTTACACTAAGTGTGTTTTGCAAATGTGCAAAGTTAGACAGCAAATTGCTGTCTCTGCTTTGGTAAGAAATGGTTGTCTCCAAACAGATCTCTAAAACGAATGTACAGTAATTCACACTGACAGTTTATTCTAATTACAGCTGACTAAAATGGTTCATCTGAGATACCAAATTTCACTGCAAATGCCACTTTGCTAGATACAAAGTAAAACAAAAACAAATTATAAATCCAAGTTAATCCAGCTGCAACCTCCTTGTTTTCCATACGCTGCTACAGAAAGGTACCCTTTGACAGAAATCTTCTGATGCTGATGTAGAAGACTAAAAGATTTATATATATATTTAATAAAACTAATGGATGTGTATTTATTCCTTTTAATACATTCATTTTATTCACTCTCTTTCTTTTCCTCGCCTGCTCCTCACGTCTTACCCTCTCAACTCTTCACTGTCTTTTTAGGACTTCTTTGGACACTCTCAAATAGTTTTATGTCCTTCTTACCCTGTGATGCCCAAACTGCACCCTGTGCACCCAAACTGTGCTCAAGGTGTGGATGCTCAAAGCTGAGCAAAGCAGGACAAGTCCTTCCATCACCGAGCTGGCAATATATCCAAAGCAACCTATGACGTTTCTGCACAAAAAAAGCTTAGAGAAAACACCAACATATTAATTTTATTTTATTTTTTTAAACCCATATTCATTTAACAATGAACATAAGCACAAGTTCTCTATATTAAAAGAGCCCCTCCAATTTTTATACTGGCATCCTGCAAAAAGATTATTCATTGCAGGAAAGCACAAAGATTCTGTAAGATAATATGAATAAAGCATGTAGTTAATCCACTAAGATTCCATTAAGCAGTGAGATGATGTTCAGCCAACTAATTACCCATTCATTAAAACAGAACCATAAATGACATTTCCAACATATTACAAAAGTCCTCTGTAGTAATATTTTCCCATCTACATCTATTCTGACATTTATATTCTATGTCTCTTTCATAATTACTTCAAATAATTTGTCTGACATATTAAGAGGAAAATAGCTTAAAAAGAGATTACTTACCACCTACCAGTTGCTCACAAAGGAAGGAGCAGGACAAAGTGATTATGTTAGTTTATCAACATGGATGATGTGCTGGTAGACCTTAACAATCATTGCTGTGCTCCAGCTTTTCCATGGCAGAAATCTTCCAGTGCTTGAACAGTAACAGTACCAACACCACCACAAATCCATTGTCTGGAATTTTCAAGTCCCACTTATTTCTCCTATAGCTACTTCAAGAGTTGCTGTCAATAAGTATCCACTGTTCAGTGCATAAACTCAAGTGACTCCACTAACTTTCCATGTTTAAAATATATTTTTAAGAAAAGTTATTTTAAAGACATTCACATTTAAGAAATCCACATTCAGCAGCATGAAATCGGACATAAAAACATTTTCCCAAATGAAATAATTGAGGTTCAAAAACCATACCTCATAGTTTATACTTTCCCTCAACAAACTAGAGACACGCATACTTTAAGGTTGAAGAGATTTGACTGCCCTGTTGCCATACTCCATTAAATTAGATACTGAAGTACTTATAGGCCATAATAATAATAATAATAATAATAATAATAATAATAATAATAATAATATAGTGGTGGTATGAGAGAAATTGAAATTAACTCTATGGAAAATAATAATTAAAAAAATAAAAATCTAAAATGGAACAACAACAAAACCCAAGCAATAAGCCAAAGCCTGCTCTGTTTCCTTCATCCAGCTCAGCAGATCAAGATCCAGAAATGGGAAAAGCATTCTGGCTTAAATTGCCAAAATAAGTTGCTTAACATAACATGAGAAAGATGATAAAACTCTGCATGTCCCCTGAAAAAAAAGTTTTCTCTCTGTTGATAATCAGATACAGATAATGGAATGCACATAAAGAGAAAAATACACAGTCCAGTCTCTCTTCAGACTTGAGGAAACCACAGGAAGAAACCACGGAGATTTAAGAAATGCTTTTCCAATATTTTACATAATTAACATCAGAGATGTACTTTCATTCACTCTGTGGGAAGTTCTCACAGAATAAGGATTTCAGAAAGAAATGTTTATGCCAGGAACAAACTAATATCCCCTTTAAAGTACACTTTTAGTTTACATATTATTTACTTAAAATTCTATTACAGTAATCCAAAGGAAAAATATTATTTTTTAACTTTTGTCGCTTTTGTCTTAACTGAATCCCCTTCTTTCGAATTCCAACATAGACTCACTAAGAATTTAGGAACGGTTCACTTCAGATTAATTTGGTATTAATCAAAATGTGCTTACTGTATACATATGAAAGTGCATTGTTAGAAAATTAATAACATGGAACAAATTTTTTAGCAGATGCACTGGCTGGTACCATTAAATAGAAATGCTTTTAAGAGTC
The DNA here is from genome assembly GCF_987193195.1 of Phasianus colchicus. Lineage (NCBI taxonomy): Eukaryota > Metazoa > Chordata > Aves > Galliformes > Phasianidae > Phasianus > Phasianus colchicus. Next base: position 12,925,634 of record NC_143449.1, read on the forward strand.
TTCAAAGCAACAGTCCGCAGGCAGTGGGAATGCAACACTAAGATAAAATGCCTATCAGTGGCACTACATTTTTCTGCAAAAATAATTGATGAGCTGGGCAGAGTGGATTATAAATTGCAGGGTGCATGCAGTACTTTCTGCTCTGGTCAGGGTTGATATTGGAAATACAGGATAAGGACTGCTACTAATTACTATAAAGGATGATTTAAATGTTATTGACTGATAAGAGAAAAAACATATATTATCCAAAGTTGATCTTCAAAGCCTTTTTAAAAAAAAGTCTCTTTCTGCAAACTTTGAATCAAATATTAATCAAGCAATAATTAAATGGAGTAAAGAAAGTTGTCTTGATATCTCACTTACAATCCCTAGATTCAGCCATGCTTGATTTATTTTAATCACCAGTAAAACTGTAATACTCCAATGCTGCATTTTTCAATTTTAATGTTCTGTTTTTTTCCTAAGTCATGGCTGGAAATACCATTCTTGACTGACTTTTGGTAGCCTAATGATATCATTGCTTATCCTCAATGCACCAAGAGCGTAAAGCAAGACCAATACAGCAAGATAACGCCTTAGCTTCTTTTGTATTACTTGCACTATCTCGCTTTAACTGCATGTTTTTACTACCTTTCTATAACAGAGAGCCAAGGTCAGAAAGACCTACATATAACAGTTCATCTGCTTCTCTACTCAGTTACAGGTTACACATATGCTTAAGTACTATTTAAAAGAAAGAATGTCTTAACTTGATGTTTAAATAATTCCTAGATCAGAGAGGTGCACATTAAGCAGTCAAGATGCAATTATGAATTCAGGATCCATGGCTTCTGTGCTAGGTTTTGCCAGTCACTATTTCCTGAAGTATTGTTAAGGCATTACAGCTATAATATGCTGTTAGACAAACTGTAGTTGATGAGAAATTTATGTTTCGTGTCACAACAAAAAGAGATCTTTACCATATAACACACAAGATAATAAATACTAGAAAAAAATCTTTTAAGGGACAGCCTCTTAAATATTTCATTTCTTTTGATTATGGTACACTTCTGCAACTTAGTTAGATCACTTGCAGATTAGCCATCCTACATGTACTTCTTTTCACCGTCAGACTTACAGATCAGTCTGCCCAAATTCTTTGTTACAGGCCCACAGTTGCTCATGCAGATATACACAGATATATACAGGCTATGGGAATCAACATAAGTAACCAAATTCTAGCTCGCAGATTTGAAAGTCTCCTGCTCAGTATAGTGAGGTGAGGGGAAATTCTTGCCTAAGTTTATATGAAACACACATATAAACTGTCTTTTGCAGAATATTCATGGATTTAATTGCAAATTGTTGGAAACACCTTGTCACAGGGTTAACTAGATCAATCTATGCCCGTGACAGTAGGACCCTAGGCCCCCCGGCCCCACAGAATGGGAAGGAAAAGGGGAAAGGGATAGGGAGATGGGAGCTGGACTCAAAGAAGGAAAAAAAAAAGAAACAAACCAGGAATGATCTATGGAGGAAAACGTATTTTACTAGCTATGATATAGGAATGCAAGATAACACAATATAATACAATCTAATTGAAATTGAGACTAATAAATCAAATAAAATAGGAGAGAGAGAGTTCCTGAGACTGAGTCAAACCTGAAAAGCTTGGAATGGCTAGGAAAGCACCCTCCAGCACCCACTGCCAGGCAGTAAGAGACCGCCCCACCCAGAAGGGCCAGATCCCATGACTTCTGCGATGTACAGGGACAGTACCCAGAATTGGAGCATTAACACTTTAACTCCCAGTGCACTACATGATGTTATGATGTGGAATACTGAAAACCAAAAAACACAATACCACGACACACCTCAAAACAGAAAAGTTACAGCCTATTTCAAGTGCACTGAATGAGATTAGAACTCTGAACATGCCAAAGAATTCATGAGTAGCTCTCCATTTGTACCACGTATTTGATTTTAGAAATTATTAGGTGAACCATGGTTTATACACTTACGATTCTGCATAATCAGGCCTTTAATGTGACAAATACTTAAAAATAATTTTCAAAGTTATTGGTACCGAAGCAAAAAACACACCATAAATCTGCCTGTTCAATAATTAACTTACAGTTCATGTTGCTTTCATGGATTACAATTGAAAGGAACATAAATTATATCTACTCAAAGAGATTCTCTAAAGTTTATTTACACTTAATATTTTTGTTGTTTTGTTTTTAATATGCTGAATTACATAACTGGAAAAAAAAAAAACAACCAACCATTTTCTTTTTCAGAATAATGGGAATCCTATTTTTAAACAAATTACAGAATAACTGTTAGAAAATAACATATAAATGAGTTACATTCATCACTATTAAAATCAATCAGGTCTTCGGTTCCTACTGTGTCAATATTACTGTCCTCACCCTACAAGAAACTCCCACAAATACATTTTTTTTCCTAAAGAAAATATTTGAGTATTTGGAGTGATTAAAACACATGAGCACTTTTTATATATTTACTGTGCTTTTACTTACAGCACCACAGGAGTTATTTTTTTCCTGTTGGAGTAAAAAAAAAAAATAAATAGCATTTTAAAAATCTCCTTTTTTTATACAGAAAAATGTACAATATAAAGGTGGTAAGAGTAAAAAAAAAAAGAGTGCACAGACAAAAAAAAAAAAAAAAAAAAAGTAAATATTGGTCCATTTAACCACCTCTAAATTGAAACATGTCACAGAAGAAAAGGCAAAAACCTTCTCATGTTTTTGCAGACCATACTTCCCTATGAATACTCCATTGAGCTACAAGCATGGAAGATAGCAAAAGACTTGCATTCAACTTATGAATAAATATAGTGTACACAGCTGGAAGACATATTGCCAGAAGCGACTTCCTGCCTTTTCACTTGTTCTTTTTATTGACTTTACAGAAAGATTTGGATTTCCTGTATTGGGACATACAGAAACTTTAAAGCAGATTGCTCTTCGTGTACAACAAATATATACAGGTCACAGGAATCAATGTAAGTACCTTAATTCCAGCTGCCAGATTTGAAAGTCTCCTGCTCAGTAAAGTGAGATGAAGATCAGCCAAGGAGGAAAGTGCTGCCTAAGTTTATATGAAAAGGGTGGCTGTTAGCTGCGTTCACAGGCCTTCTTTATTTTTGTTGACTTCAATCAGTTTGGTTTTTTTTTTGTTGTTGTTGTTTGTTTGTTTGACAAGAAAGAAGGCTTATTCTAACATTTTAAACCCAAATAGATATGGAGTTTTTTATTTTGGTTTACAAGAGATAAATCCTGTTTTGCAAAGTATATATAAAAAAAAGTATTATTTTCTGGAGAGTAATTATTCCCTGTTTTTCTACTCAGAAGCAAGTATAGTGAACTATCACATCTTATTCTCAAATAAACCCAAACTTGAAATACATTAGGTCTCTTCAAATTTTACAGTGCATCAGAATAAAATCAGTTAATGCCTCAAGCAGTCAAAATTGTATACTCAATTAACATTATTCAAGATAATAAATTAATGAAATTCTATTGAATAACCATCAGATTTCCACTTAGCAAGCTTACAATTTTGAAAATATCAAATCAATTTAAAATTAACAAACCAATTCTATTCTTGTGGACTCGGTGTCTTTTACAGAACAAGCTAAGGTTAATTGCTCTCTCTCCTCCCTGTATACAACTATACAAAATT